>NC_028352.1:5336573-5453369 GCF_000741045.1 Vigna radiata var. radiata
TATGTGTGGATACCGATATGGCCTTACATTTATAGGGTCTATACCTTCTTTAAGTTGTATGCAGTGTTGCTTATCACGGGGTGGAGGGAGTCCATGCAAATTGCGAAACAATCGGTAGTGCTTCTGCAGCACGACTTCCAAGGCCACTTTCTGCTCTGCGGTCAAATCTGTCTCCCACTCACCGCTTCCCCTGTCCTCCACTATGCTTAAATCCCATACCATAGCCCATGACTCAGCATCTGTCATCTTCCGCAATGATTTCGGCCTTACCAGCTGTCGTGACAAAGCTGGTTCTCCCCTAATCTGGATCTTTTTATCCCCCACACAGTACTCCATCGTCATTTTACCCCAATTAGTCCAGACTTCTCCCAATTTCGCCAACCAGGCCACGCCTAAAATTACGTCAACAGCCCCCAATTCGAAAACTTGGAATTCTTCCTCTACATCCACTTCCTCCAATCGGATCGTTACCCCTTCACAACGACCTTGGGTAATTCTTCGATGCCCATCGCCTAAACTCACAGTATAGGGGGCTGTATCGATCACCGGTAATCCCAATTCCTCCGTTAACCCCTTGCTAATATAGTTGTGGCTCGCGCCACTGTCTATGAGCACCATCACCCTCCGTTCACCAATTTTTCCCATCAACTTCAAGGTTCTTGAGGTGGTCAACCCTTTCGCCGAACATGCGGACAATTCCATGGGCTTTTCCCCTTGATCGTCATTTACCTCGGTCTCCTCACCTTCTTCGTCCTTCGCCAGTAGCAACACCCTGAGACTCCTCTCGGGGCAACGATGGCCTGGAGCAAATGGGCCTCCGCATCGATAGCATCGACCCTCTTCTCGCCTCTTGAGATACTCGGGATAGGGTAAGTTTCGGACTGCTCTGGCTCGGCCATCACCACCAGTCGCAACGCTCCCTCTCGCCGTCATGCTCGACGCCACTCCTTCTCTTCTCACAGTTCCTCCACCCTCCGTTCTTCCCACTTGGGTCGTCGCGGTTTTTACAGGTTCCGATCGCGTCATGCTCTCGCTGGGTCGCGCAAGGAATGGGTTCGTCTTAAACCCACTTGCATGCCAACCTTGAATCCGCATCGTCGCATCTTCCACATCCCTCGCTATCCTCATCGCCTCCATCAATTCAGAAGGATTCTGAATTCGAACCTGTCCCTTCACGTCTTCCCGTAACCCAGCCAAGAAATAACCCAACACCTGTTCCTCCGGTATCCCTTTCGTTTGCCCCATCAAAACTTCGAAACTTCGGACAAATTCTTCCACCGTGCCTTCTTGACGTAGAGTGGCCAGTCGTTCGTACACCGTGCCTCTGAATCCCCCTCCAAAGCGATTAATCATGGCCGTCTTCAATCCATCCCACGATCGGTTTCGGGCCTTCTCTTTCCAAAACGTAAACCAGTACGCTGCACTCCCCTCCATACTCACATAGGCGAGCTCCACCTTTTCTTCATCATCCGTTACCTTCTGTATGTCAAAAAACCTTTCCGCCCGATTGAGCCAACTGAGTGGCTCTTCTCCTTCAAAGGTAGGTAACTCTACCCTCTTCCTCCACGGTTTCTGTTCTCCTCCTTTTCCACCATTTTNGCCCACTCCGATCACCTTGGGTCCTCTATGATGATTATCGTTGACGGAGCTATCCTCCGAACTCCCTTCCGTCTGAGAACCGTGATGGTCTTGTTTTCCCAAAATCTTCATTATTTGTTGAAGGTCCCTTCGTACCGCCACCGATTCGNCCTTCATACCCTCCATAGTAATCTCAATTGCTTCAAGCCTTGCCTCCGTCGCATTCTCCATCCTCTCGTCGTTCCCAAATCGTTTGGATCCGGTAGGTCGGACCAAATGTTAGGTTTCAACTTGAGAAACCTAAAGAAATATCAAGAACACACACCGGAACACACACCGGAACACACACCACACTCTGTATAACCTCCTCTTTTATTATGCACCATCAAGATACAAAGAATAGGGTAGTCTGAGAGCCTAACCTCCCCCCAGGAATAGAGAATTCCTGTTCAAAGAATACAACAACCAAAGTAAGTTCCTTCTACTACTCTTCCTATTTATACAGACCCGTAACCACCCAAATCCTAACTGTCAAAGACAGTTAAGCTAACAACTGACAGTTAAGCTAACAACTGACAGTTAAGCTAACAACTGACTACTGACGCTTCCCTCTCCTCTCATATACTAACAGTTTCCTATCAACATCTCTTGTTTGATCTCATTTAAATTGACTTATAGTTACTACTTATATAACATGCATATATGGATGACATAATTTCGGAATGATTAGCTTTAGGAGATGACTTTTTCAACTAATGTTAAGTTTCTGTTAGTAACAAACCTCCAATTAGGAGACTTTATATAAGAAGAGGTCCAAAGTGCATTAAGGAGTAAAATCAGTTGTATAAAAGAATAGGGAGGAGGAGAAATAGGATAGGGACAAATGTAAATATTATTGGGTTGTATGGGAGGGATCAGGATCTCAAATTCCTGTAACATATTCTTGTATCTTTTATTGCAGTAGGGATATTTTGTTCCTAACCTAGTGGATATAATAGTGATCCATTCATGGTTATTCATAGCAAACAAATATTCCTTACACTGATATTCATAGCAAACAAATATGGGTGGCTATTCATGGTTCACTTGAGAGTTGAAAATTTAGAGAGGTGTTTTGAGATTCCGATGAAGAGACTTGTGGAAGATAGTCAAGAAGCTAAAGAAGGTTTAATGAACTGCAGGAGGATCTCAATCGTAATAACCATCATAATGAGAATGTAGGAAGCAATTGGGATGGGGGGATGTACACAAATATTATTGGGGTGTAAGGGAGAGATCAGGCTTTTGAATTGCAGTAACACATTCTTGTATCTTCTATGGCAGCAGGGATATTTTTTTCCTAAGTTAGTGAATGTGATAAAGATTCATTCTTTCTTCCGTATTTTCTTTTATATTCAATCCATTGCTCCTATCTCACTCTAAGCACTGTCAGATCTTTTGTGTGATGGTCATTCACTTGACATCAAGTGAATTTGTTCTCCCCAAAACTTGAGATTTGAGCCTCACTTGCAGCAAGAAAACAACTCAAACTTAATATATCCATTCTCTTTGTAAATGCAAGTTTTTTTCTTCGAAGTCCAATTTAAGTTTTGGTTGGCTTAATAGGCCTTTTGATCTTCACTTTCTTCAACTTATAATAAAAAAAGTGACTAGTCGAAACTGTGTTTTCTGTCTGAAAAAAGTATTTTTTCTGCATCTACAAAAAGCAAAAGAATAAAGTGCTTGTAATACATTCAGAATTTATGTTGGTGCGTAAAAGTCTCTTTAAAAGTTTGTATGTCATACCAATTGACATTCTATTTTACCAGGGCTGTGCTCGGATTCTCCTTGACGAAGATACCCGTAAAAGGCATTTGAAGAAAATGAGAAGTACCAAAAACAGTGAGCTGGATAAGATCGATTTTGTGAAAGTTCATGTAATTAAAGATTGTAGCAAAGTTGTGAATTGCCCTAGATGTGGATATATCAACGGTTTGTTTCTTTATGATTAATTCAACCAACAACTTTATTATTTGAATTTGTTTAAAGACTGTACATGGTGACTTGATTTCTGAATGGTATAAACATAATTGCTTCCACATTTTTTGGTTTTAATTTAATATTCAAGGATATGGTAATTTGAATCTTAGTAAATTTTTATTTTATTTTTTCTGTTGCTGTTTTTTTCTTAGATATGAATAAGCTCATACATTTTTTATTGCCTATCATGTATCCTTTGAATCTTTGTTGGCACTTTAAAGTAAAGCAAAAAGTGTACAAAACCTATGATGAACTATATTTTTAATCACTAATGTTGAGAAGAGAGAAACCAAGAAAGCATATGTTAAATTTGTGTTTAGACAACAATAAGACTATTCAATTTATATGAGAAAGAACATAATTACAGAATATTCATTTTCCCTATTTCAGGATAATAACAAAAATGTAAAATCAATCTAATTGATCCTAATATCATCAGTTACTAAATTTATTGGATTCTAACATATTTACAAGATTCTAATACTTCTCAAGTTAGAACATAGAGGTCATATGCACCGAAATTGTGACATATGTAGTTAATCTATGGACTCCTTAGTGACTTAATGAATATATTTGCTAGTTGATTTTAGGAATTGATAGTGCTAGTAGATATTTTTCTGGACATAATTTTCTCTTTGACATATTGACAGTCAACTTCAATATGCGTAATTGTTTCATAAAATACCGAATTTAAGACAATATACTTGGTGGCCTTATTGTCACTTATAATTTATAACCGTGTAATCTTCCCAATCTGGTTGAGCAAATGTAAGCTCCTGACTGGCTACAACCATATTTGATACTCTGCTCTGCATTAGACCTGACTACAATATCTTGTTTCTTGCTTTTCCAAGAAACAAGACTATCTCTGTTATACAATAACCAGAGATGAGCCTTCAATCTGTGGGGTAGGCTGCTCTCTCTACATCAGAATACCCCACAACTGGAGTTTGTCCTTTTTTTCATAGGAAACAACCTTTCTTGGAGCTCCTTTGATGTATAGTAAACAGTGCGAATCATTGCTTTGAAGAGTTGAGGAACTGACTTACTACATATACTGCAAAACGAGATATCTATACAGCTAACAATAAGGTAATTCCTAGCATGGCAAGGTGATGCTGGTGGCTGGAAAATAAGGTAAACAATGCAAGTCATTGTGGTGAAGGGTTACTGTGAATGAGATGTTTATATAGCTAATGATAGGTGATGCTGGTGATGGTGGTGGCTGGTAAAGGATTGCCGGAAAGTCGCCATTGGTGAATAGTGATGTTGCAAATGGTTAACTGTGACAGTGAAAAAAATATAACCATAGAATGTACATGGTTTCTAAAAAATTAATGATATTTAAGGATTATAACATATTTACCAGATTCTAACAACTATCTTTTTTTATGTTCTAATATTGCAATTTCTTTTTGGTGCTTTATTATTAGTCTTTTATTATATGAAAAATTTGGAATGGTTCAGTCTTAACTAACACAGGCTCAACTGTTGGTAAACTTCTATGGCAGTTTCAAGACCCCAATTTTGTTGAACTGATTATCAATACAGATGGCATGAATAAAACCATTTTTTGCATTCACCATTTTTTAAGAGGAAATATTTACACTAATTGCTTAACCATTTTAAGTGGACTATATATGATTCCCTTGCATAATGCATGTTAATATATGCATTTTTTATGTATCTGAGATGGTATTTGTGATGACTATTGTTATACAGGTTCAGTGAAGAAGCTTCCGGCTTCACTGACTATCATGCATGATTGTTCAAAATGTAACAATAATATTGTTAAAGAGCTCGAATCCACACTTTCTCGGATAAAAGACTTTAGGGCGACTACCAATGTGTCTAATAGAATTCTTAATCCTTTCGAAGTTCTTTCGCTGTTTAAAAAGATGCTTGACGAGGTGAACATTTATATTTATATGTATCTTTTTGGGTTTGATTTTTGTAACTCCTTGACCTTTTCATTTTAAGAAATTTGTGTTTTAGTGGACGTAATGAATGCTATGAAGAGGTATACTTTCCTCACAAATTGAACATATTTGTTACATTTGGTTGTAGGACTGTGAATTACTTTATGTTGCTGAAAGACCAGAGAAACTCATAATAACAAACATTATTGTGCCACCTATAGCTATTCGACCTTCAGTTGTAATGGATGAATCACTGAGGTAATGCCTGTTTGGCTATATTTTGTACTTTCTCCCCTTAAGGAACACGAGGCTTTACTTTGGTTGCATATTTTGAGGGACTAGAGAGCTCTAATGAAATGAAACTTGTATTTCTACGGTTTATTTTACCTCTCCTTTGTTTCAGGACAATTCCAGATATTTCCTCAACTCATAATTCTTTTACAGAAAATGATAATAACTAAATCTTATGGTTCCTGTCTTCATTTGTTGTAGCAATGAAAATGACATAACTGAGAGGCTAAAGAACATAATCCAAGCAAATGCTGTTTTGCGCCAGGAATTACAAGAATCAAGTGTTTCATCCAAGCTTCTGGTTAGTAGGGCATCTTGAGTGATCGTATTTTTTTAATCTTTGAATTTCATATATAAACAAATAGTTTTAACCCCACACACACACACACACACACACACACACACACACACACACACACACACACACACACACACACACACACACACACACACACACACACACACACACNACATTTAATTTAAGTTTAACTCTTGATAGTTTAGGTTTTGGATTGTATTTTAGATTATTTAGAACTTTGTTTAGTTAAAACACACACACACACACACACACACACACACACACACACACACACACACACACACACACACACACACACACACACATATATATATATATATATATATTATATGTGTGTGTGTGTTATGGAATTTATTCTTGGTAGAATGTTTTTCCAATTGTGTACATTCTAGATGCTGATTGTTGTTTGCCTGGTATTATTACATTTGTTTGCTCTCTTCTATGTTGTTCTTATATCATGAGATTATTATTTGTTTTGGTTCCATGATGTTATGGTGGTGTGATACTGTTGGTGATTTTGGTTTAGGATGGTTGGGATATCCTTCAAATTGAAGTTGCTCAATTCATAAATAGTGAAGTTCGAGGGATACCATTCTATATGCAATCAACCAAGCAATTGGCTGGCTTTGTTCAGCGCTTGAAAGGTAAGCATGGACGTTTCCGTGGCAACTTGTCTGGAAAACGTGTTGAATATACAGGCAGAACAGTTATTTCTCCAGATCCTAATCTGAAGATTTCTGAGGTTAGGCATTAAACCCTGCCAGCAATTATGTTTAAGTACTTTCTATCCTTTAGATCATAAGACATAAACTAGGATATACATGTATATAACACAAATATGTTTTGGAAGATATTAATTACGGTCACTATATTTCCCATGGAAACAATTACATAAGGAAGTTACCTCTTTTTCCTAGGTTCATATATATGCCTCTTAACTTTCTCATTTGCTCTAGGTTGCAATACCCATCCTGATGGCTCATATACTGACTTATCCTGAGCGTGTTACGCACCACAACATAGAGAAGTTGAGGCAATGTGTGAGAAATGGTCCTGATAAGTATCCTGGTGCAAGAATGCTTAGACGTGATGGAGGTCACTCATGGTTTGTAGTTTGTACTATTTAATTTTTGGTGTTTGGAGTTCTCAAGCCAATTTTGTTTATTTGACAATGATAAAGAGCATATTGTTATTTTGTAGGTCCTTAAAAGTTCTTTGTAGGAAGCGTGCTGCAGATGAATTGAGGATTGGTGATATTGTTGATCGCCATTTAGAAGATGGAGACATTGTTCTTTTCAATAGACAACCAAGCTTACATCGGATGTCTATAATGTGTCACAGGGTAATTTAAGATTGAAATGTAGAATCATGACAGATTTGGATCCAATTGCATTAATCTTTAATTTTCATGCAGGCAAGGATTATGCCTTGGAGAACTTTAAGATTCAATGAATCTGTATGTAACCCATATAATGCTGACTTTGATGGTGACGAAATGAACTTACATGTCCCACAAACTGAGGAGGCTCGGACGGAGGCTATTTTGTTGATGGGGGTAAAAAACACCAAATCTCATTATCTGCATTTTGACTATATATAATATTTTTTGGTCCAATTTATTTTTGTCAAAAAAATTCTGTGGTGAACCCTTGGCTTTGCACTGAGCAATTTCTTTTGTGGGCCTTTCATTTCTATTTATCCTGTATGAATCCTTCCACTATGCTTTTTCTTTCATTGTTTCTGCTGTATTTTCTGTGTACTTCTTACTTGTTTTAATGGAATGAAATACGTAGGCAGTTGAGAGAAATCTAGAGACGTGTGGAATTTCATGTGTGGGAATGAATTACATACCAGAGGCTGTTATGATACTCGATGAATACAAATAATAACAGTTACCCTAATTATTGTATCTGACAACATACATACATTTCTTATTTATTAATGTTTCTGAACTGGATTGGTCAAGAGAATGTTTTAAGCTTTAATGGTTCAATTGTGAACTGTAATCGAATCTATATTAATAAAATACTAATTAAAATATTATTAAATAAATATAATATCATAACTTTATAACACTTAAAACTAAAACAGAAGCACATTGCATAAACTCTTTAACATTCAAAATAAACCTAGAAATCTAAATCAAATATATCATGCTAATGTTTAAATTTTAATGAAATATTTTAATCAATGTCAATTAGCAGTAACAAATGTTGAATAAAAACCAAAATGACAAATTAATATGATATAAACAAATTGTAAGAATTTAAGATATAAAAATGTAAATTAATATAAATGACTAAATTGTATTTAGTATAATTGAAAATTGATAATAATAGGCAATGTTTGTAATCCCATATCCTCTGGAGATTACTAAAATAGAGTATTCTACTTGATATAAATTTTACTTTACAAGTTGATTTTATAAAATTCAGTTAGACTTAAAATTCCCTTTTCAATAATATTGTAGTGGGGTTTGTTAGGTGTACAATGCCACCCACTATCAGGCTATAACCACATGTCTCTGGTGTGAGACCTGTATTGGTGATCCCACATCTCATTAGAATATGACCAAAGTAGAGTCTATTCCAGTGACTATTATGTCTCTCTCTATCGAGTTGTTACTGGATCACTTACAACTTTCTAATCCATGTCCGGTCATGGTGTGAAGGAATATACTGGAGATTTTACATGGATTAGGAATATGACCAAATAATAATATATAAGTGCAAATTTCATCTTACAAAGATAAAATAATTTAAGCCAATCAAAGATAAAACAATTTATGCCAATTTGTAAACTTTACTAAACATGTGTCTTCTTTTACTTATCTAAATTAAAAAGTAATTTTTTTTTCCTTTTTGTAAATTGTCTATTTTGAACCATTTCCGTACTGATTCTTTGATTTGGTGGTCTCTGACTGGTACAGAAAATGATATCAATTTTCAAAAGTATGATATTTACAATATTTCAGTTCAAATGGGGTTAACTGTTACTTTGTTACTAATTTTATTTTATTTTGTTTTCAGGTGCAAAACAATTTATGCACACCAAAAAATGGCGAGATTCTGGTCGCTTCTACTCAAGACTTTTTAACCTCTTCCTTTCTCATAACCAGAAAAGATATGTTTTATGACCGTTCTGTTTTTACAAATATTTGCTCTTACTTAGGTGATGGCTTGGATCCTATTGATTTGCCAACTCCTGCAATTGTTAAGGTGAGACTGGACCTTATAGTTGTGACATGCACTAGATTCACTAGTATGTTTAGCCATTTTATTAATATGCATGAAAGAAAGTTAATTTATCTACTTCTCAGGCCTTTGAATAACTTTCTGTAATATGCAAATTTAACAAATAGAATTGTTGAATAATTTGATATCTTCATTATGTGGTATATACAACTTTTAAACAAATCACCGGAATCAGAAATTCATAACTTTCCTTAAAATAAAAAGGTGAAATGTGTGACTACTTTAAGTTGTATGAAATTCAATAGACTTGTTGATTACCTCAATCAAAGTTTCATTCTAATGGTTGATTTATGTAATGATTGTTAAAAGTCTGTTTAAATGAATAAGTGCCAAGAACACCCTATCTCTAAGCTATGTTAGTGGGAAGGAGATCTACTTTTAATAATTGACTTTTTTTCCAAAATAATTTTCTGCAAGAGATGTGTTATGTGGAAAAATAGCCAGTTATAGCTGGCTGAATAAAAATTTGTCACAACGAGACATTCATTTTACTAATTTATACTGTCATTTTATATATCATCTTACTGTCATTATTCTTTGCAGCCCATTGAACTTTGGAGTGGGAAGCAGTTATTTAGCCTTCTACTGCGCCCACATGCAAATGTAAAAGTCTATGTGAATCTTACTGTTAAGGAGAAAACGTACACAAAGCTTGATGACAAGAAAAGAGAATTGAAAACATTGTGCCCAAATGATGGGTTTGTTTATTTTCGTAATACTGAGTTGATCTCAGGCCAAATTGGAAAGGTTACTTTAGGTTAGTTACTATTAATTTGCCTTGTTTCTTTCGTTTTATAGACTTGTATGCTCAAGAAGATTATATTTTTTAAATCATAGGACATAAAGCCATAGCATCATCAATATAGAAGTTACTAACCTGTCTAGGTTAGCTCTACAACTTGTATCAACCATATGCAACATTCTTAGAAATATTATTAAAGGGAAAAGAAATAAAAAGTGGGGGTTGGGAGGAAACCCAACCCATTAAGAGAAATGAAAGTGCGGAAGACCACAATTATCCTAACAAAGTTCGTAATGATAACACCAAGAAAAAACTGGAGATCTCAAACTATAAGCTACTAAATCATCAGCGCACATATTTTCATTGAAGAATTAGAAGGATGAAAATTCTGTTTTTGATACGCCGGTATTGATTCTGCTTCCGTCAAGGCTTAATTCTATTCCTATTATGCCAAATCTCTACTATATTTGTAATGGCAGAAAGCATCATTATCAACACTAAATGTTGGGGCTTTTTTACAGTTTATTCAACTGTTTATTGGCCATTAAGACGAAAATGAAGCAATAGGCAATTTGTCTCTCATTTGCCATGTCACTATAGTGCAGATTGACTAGGAAAGAATTTTATATAGATGTGGGAAATTGGATAGAAGTCACAGCTGCATAAACTCCTTTCTATGCTTCCAATTATATCTTTTTCCTAGATCTGATAATTTGAGTTGACTCACCTTTAATAATACAGCAGTGGTTCTTTAAAAATTTTTGGATTTGCAATATAGTTTACTTTTAACATCTTCACATGCGCCTAGTTTGTTATAAAACTGTAGTTTTACAAATATTTGCAGTTTTTGCAATATTGTTCATGTCCTGCTTTGTTTTGCATGGAGTTCAGGAAATGGAAATAAGGATGGACTGTTCTCTGTGCTACTGAGAGACTATAAAGCACATGCAGCTGGGTCTTGCATGAATCGTGTAGCTAAATTTAGGTAAATTTGTTTGCTTTATGGGTGGTAATAGTGTTGTCTGTCGTACATCAATTATGTGTGAAATGTTTTGAATTAGAATTAGAATTAGAATAAATGCATACTGGAATTTAAAGCATTTTCTTAAAGTTCCTGTTTGGAACCTAAAAATATGTTTTTCAAGTAACCTTGGAAGAGTGTATATGGATCAAAGCGAGCTTGAGCTCTGCTGTCTTTATTTGCCTTTGTAAAATCAAATTGATTCAGCGGGGGAAAGCAGTTATGGGGAGGGTAGCATCAGTACCCTAAATAAGCACCCAAAGGGAAGAGGAAACTTGTAAGAGAGATACATGCTGAAGGGGAACTTCTGTTAAAAGTTTTTAATTGATGCATTTCAGTATTGTATGTTACATTTGGATAGGTGGATTTAGGAGCCTCACAAAACATGATCATTTTACTTGGATGCAGTGCGCGATGGATTGGGAATCATGGGTTCACCATAGGCATTGATGATGTCGAACCAAAAGAGATACTGATTAACAAGAAAGATGAAACACTTTTAGAAGGTTATAAGAAATGTGATAATCACATTCAAGCTTTCAATAAAGGAAAACTAGAACTCTTAGCTGGTTGTGATGCTGCTCAAACATTAGAGACTCGGATTACTGGGGTACTGAATGGACTGCGTGATATGGCAGGGAAGGTATCCATTTTGTTTTCCTAAATAGTTTATTTGTGTTTCAGAATAAATGTCTGCATGTCAATGGCTTTGTAATTTTCACAGGTTTGCATGCAAACCCTTCACTGGAGAAATAGTCCATTGATCATGTCACAGTGTGGATCCAAAGGATCTCCTATTAATATCAGTCAGATGGTTGCTCTTGTTGGTCAACAGTCAGTTGGTGGTCGTCGTGCACCTAATGGGTTCCTGGATCGGAGCCTTCCTCATTTCCCTCTAAATGCAAAAACCCCTGCTGTATGTTGTGCCCTCTCTATTTGTGACTCTATCATCCATTGTAAACATGGACAATGGGCATGGGAATGTAAACTTGCTCTTGTTTATGAGTTAATGCTTGAGTTTGATGACTATGGGATTATCTTAAGATTAGTTTCCTTATTTCTTTGGTTTCTTTGTTTCATTATGATCTCTTCATTCGTTTCCTTATTTAATTAGCATTTATACTAATTCTTATTTATACTAATAATGCATATGATTGGTATAGGTTGTAGTGCTAACCTGATTAAGCTTGCAATTTGTATATAAATAAAGTGTTAGATATTCCCGATTCAGTTTATGATATTTCTGTTATTAAAGTTGTTAGATGTAACGGGTTTAGGCCCATCTTTTTTTATTTTCCTATTTATAAATACTTAATCCTATGTGCTCTATACACATTAGGGGTTCAACCTATGCTTCGTTTTCTTTTATTTCAACATAAAGTAAGGATTGGTGATTTATGATTTATATCACATTCCTCATTTATTTGTCACCATATCTTTGGTCTTTATTGCATATCGAACCAATTCTGTCAATTCTATCACCTTCTGTGCACTGTTTTAGATTTCCATTGTTGAATTTTGCTCTGGTTATGTGATGCAACTTGTAATTGTTTCCTAATATTGAATAATGCTGCGCTGCTCTTGGTGCAGGCCAAAGGTTTTGTTGCTAATTCATTTTACACTGGATTGTCTGCTACCGAGTTTTTCTTCCACACAATGGGAGGGCGAGAAGGGCTTGTTGATACAGCAGTAGGTTTCTTATTCTGAATTTGAATAAATTGTGCATGATATCTTCTTAATTAACAACTTCATTCCATTGTATCTACTATTAAAACCAAGTCATATATCGAGACTAATTAATGGCATATGAATCAAGGCTACATGTTTTTCACTTGGATACAAAACTATGGAAATGAAAGTCATTTGAACAAATGTTCATTTTCTTCATTTTGGAATAATGTTTTCTTGTTACACAACCACTTTACACAATTATAGTTTTTACCTGGACTGTGATTATATAAAGTTGACTATTGTGTAAGAGCTACTGGTAGTGGTAAACCATGGAAATTTTGGATGTTAGTCAATAATTAACCTTGGATGTTAGAAATATTGGTCTTCATTTTATGATTTTTCTTTCTGCTCGTGTCTTTACAGGTTAAAACTGCAGACACTGGATATATGTCTCGTCAATTAATGAAATCCATGGAGGATTTGTTTTTACATTATGATTACACTGTAAGAAATGCCAGTGGTTCTGTTGTTCAATTTTGCTATGGAGATGATGGCATGGATCCATCAGGCATGGAAGGAAAAAATGGAAAACCATTAAATTTTGAGCGGATGTTTCTTAAAAGCAAGGTTTAAAAGTGGCCTTGGTTGTTTTATTTAGTTTCATCGTTATTGTTGGAAATTTTGTAACATTCTGAAAAACTTGTTTCTTCTGTCTTTGCAATGGATTATGATTTTTTGTAGGCCATATGTCCCATTAAGGACGATGATGAAATTTTATCTTCCTCAACTGTGTGCCAAGTAGTTCAAGAGAAGCTGTCAGAATTTGGCATGTCTAGGGAAGTGGAAAAAGGGGTTTTAGAGGTGGGCTTCTCTGCAGATTTTGTCGAGTCTCTGCAGTCCTTTATTAAAGGTAGTACCAAATTAACAGAAGAAGCTTTCACTGATGACAATTCCCAAATCCTGAAAAAATTTGGACAGAGGATATCTGGGATCACTCGTAGACAACTAGAGGTGTTTATTTCCTAAGAATGTGTTTATTTCCTATTGGTCTCATTATTCTTCCTTTAATCTATGTACAATTATTTATAATTTGTGCTTGTATTTATTTACATAGTACCCTAATTTTCAGGTTTTTTTGAATATTTGTCTATCTCGTTATCATTCAAAAAAAATGGATGCTGGAGCTCCTGTGGGTGCAACTGGAGCTCATAGTATTGGAGAGCCTGGGACCCAGATGACTTTGAAAACTTTCCACTTTGCTGGAGTTGCAAGCATGAGTATCCTTTATTTGACCATGTTGTCTGATTTGATAATCACTGCTAGTAATATTCTTTTTAAACACTTTATTTAATATTTCTGTATGTTGATTGGTCTGGAATGTTGTCCCTTAATCTGTTATTAGACGTCACTCTTGGAGTTCCACGTGTCAAAGAAATAATGAATGGTAACAAGAAAATCAGTACACCAATTATCACGGCAATACTTGAGAGAGATGACAGTGCAAATACAGCAAGAATAGTTAAAGATCGAATAGAAAAAACAAATTTGGGCCAGGTATGCAGTTGCGGGAAAAAATGCCTCATTGATCATCAGTTATGTCGTTATTTTCATTCATAAATTAATTAATTATTGATTTTTTAGGATGCCATTCTTCCGTCTTTGTCTTTATTAATGTAGTATATATTTGGGTTCCTGTCAAACAGATTGTTGGTATCAAGTGCATCTGTTTAATACAGATTATTGTTATTGCACGTGAATAGGTGCAACAGTATCAGTAAATTCTCTGTAGCTGATTACCGTAGTGTATACAGTGTAGTTGATCATATTGTCATTTTGAATTTTGTTAGTCATGCTTTTCATACGAGGTTCTTCTACTATTTTGTCTTGTAGTAGTTGTTAGAAAATATGAAAGATAAGGAATTCACCAAATAATGATGATGGTGAGGTGACGACCTATGATGATATACTCCACTTGTTGAAAGAATAGAAGGTAGTTTTTGGTGTCCAGAAATGCTGTCTGAGAACATTAGTAGAGCAGAAGAGGAATTTGCATAGTTGACAAAAGAGATAGCAGAGGGTAAAATCTCAGTGATTGAGTGAGTTGGTGTAGGAGTGCTATACCAATGCATTAGGGTTGAACCGAGCTCTGGATACCATGACAGGAATCACGAATAGGGAGAAAATGTGACTTAATCTGATTGCCGTTGATTGGTTAGGACAAGAGGGCAGGATAAGCTATTTATAGATGCCTTATGAAGATAAGATATAATCTTTAGCAAGTTGTGGTTAATACAATGTTATACAATTACGATTATACGTATGTTATGTCCTCTAACCCAACTGTTAATTATGCTAATGATGAGATAATTAGAAAATATGGAGAAAACAATCGTAAGTGATAATCTAAGAGATTCTAAAATATTCTAAAGATATATTTAAAATCATTTTTAATTATATTCATTTATAACCATTTATTATTTAAAGCATTGGGGCCACTTTTTAGTTTTATCATTACTAATTTGTAAGTATCAATCATGTTTTTGTATCAATATCTTGATTAAGCGACTATTTTCATGTTTTCATTCTTTTGTTAACGTCTTTGGACAGGTTTTTTTCTGTGTACCATTTAATTTAATTGTGCGAATTGATATAGGTTGCGAAGAGTATAAAAGTTGTTTTGACTTCAAAATTAGCGTCAGTTGCTATCACCCTTGACATGGAAAGAATCCAGGACGCTCATCTAAATATAGATGCTAATATTGTTAAAGAATCAATTTTACAAACTAAAAAGACGAAACTGAAGCCAGAGGTGAAGAGTTAATTTTGTTATTGTTGATCTCCTTTTCTTTTTTTGCCTGCAATATTCAAAGTTTTTTGTTGATATGCAGCACATCAAGATTTTAGATATTAAAAAGCTTCTAGTTGTTCCCCAAGATGCCGATAGAAGTAAATTGCATTTTCAGCTTCATTATCTAAAAAAATTGCTTCCAACAGTTGTGGTAAAGGTATTTGCTTTCGACTTCATGAATGATGCATAATGAAGGAAAGATTATGCTTGCTTTGTGTGGTTTTACAGTTTTGTATTTATTTCCAGATAAATATATGGAAAAACATGCATGTCTTTTATTTTCTTAATTGCAGGGAATTAAAACTGCTGATCGAGTTGTTATCAGTAAAGAAGAAGATAAAATCACCAAGGCTGAAAAGTTCAAATTACTAGTAGAAGGGTTAGTTCATCCTGTTTTTTATGACTCATGCTCCTTTAATCTACTTTATATACATGTTTGCATGCATATTATATGGCTTTTTGAGGTTGGGAATGTAGACCAAAGGGTTGCTCAAGTAAACTTCAGACACAGATTAGTGATGACCAGCAATGTTGTTGCTTAATCACAGCTCTGAGCTTTTACTAAGTGTGCCTAAGCAAGCTAATCGATTTTACAAAATGGGACAGTTCTTTTCATCCAAATTTTCTTTAACTAGGGGAAAATTGGATCTGGAGGGTTTGACATGGCCATAGGCTGGTGCTATACCTGGGGTTCTGGTTGAAGAGATGTGGCTTGAAGCTTTGCTCATCATGCCCAGGTAATAGCAGATCCGGTGGTGGAAAAGTAGAGTCAGAAGGCATGCTAGGTTATGGAATAGCTCTAAACAAACACATTGTAGAAGCTTCTACCACACAAACAAAAAACAAAAATTTCGCAAATGAAACAGGTAGAAGATAATCGAAAAGAAGAACAAGAAATAATCACACACAAAAGTAACATGGTTCAATTGAAGTGCTAACAAACTTTAATCAATGTCCACAAGATAATTCATTGTGAACAGACGTCTTGAACTCTGGCTCAAATCAGAGTTTTTTGTTATTATAGTTGAACAACTCTCAATTAACAATAACTGTCAATACAGGTTCTTCTTTATATAACATAACTACGGTAACTAACTTCCCTAAAACATGCCTAAACTAACATAAAAGACATGTGGACAGTTTTTCCTATTATTGACCTGGAACGTTACTTAGACTGCTTATTCAAATGACACTAATATCTGTAGATGCCAAGAGACTAGATGTTTTAGTGAGATTATCCACATTGATATTAGATATGCATCTACTGACAGTTTGGAGCAATTGGACAGTCTAGGAGCCTTAAATTTTTTTTTTTTGAACCAATCTTCTCAAAAGGCTCTCAAACTGTTATACTACTTTTAGGTATTTATCTTGCACTATAAGCTTATGCTACAAGTTAGGAATCTAGCTAACTCTCCATAAAAGTAATGGGAAACTGAGACAGTTCTAACTGACAAACAGCCACAGCTGTGACAGATCTTCTTGATAGATGCCTGCCTAATTGTATTTGAAGTCTGTGGAAGACAGTGGACAGTTAGCTAGTTGTAGAGTTGGCAGCCTTTGCAGTCAGGCCTTTAGCAACATGGGCCATATACTATCACATAGAGGACTGTTCTATTGTATAAGTTGAACTTGAGCTAGTTTTAAGAAGGAACACTCTTGTTATATTTACCTGTACATTTAAGGATTAGTGATGAAATGATAAAGAAAACTATCATCCCTCAGAAGCAATAATTTTGTAGTTTTTTAATTGTTAAGTTTACTTCCTGATCTGCATGTATATGTGTTTTCCCCCTCGGCAATTCGTAGCATTCAATTCTATTGATGTTTATTATTTGTTAAGTTTATTTCCTAATCTGCATGCATTGTTATTTGCCCTCTCAGCATGGGCTTTCGAGAGGTTATAGGAGTGGAAGGGGTTGATGGACGTTATACTCTTAGTAATCATATTCTTGAAGTGCGGGACACTCTGGGAATTGAAGCTGCCAGAGAGTGTATTGTTAAGGAGATAAAGTATACAATGGTGGATACACATGGAATGAATATAGACACGCGGCATATGATGCTTCTAGCAGATGTGATGACTTCCACAGTGAGTTCTTTGGAGATTATTCAGTAGAAAATTAAACAAAATTGCATTGATGCTAAATAAGCTGCTTTTCGCTAATGTAATTACTTTTTCAAACTAGGGTAATATCCTCGGAATTAATAGATTTGGAATTTCAAAGATGGGTAAAAGTGTGTTAATGCTTGCATCATTCGAGAGGACAGCAGATATTCTTTTCCAGGCATCTGTACGTGGGAGGGATGACTCAATTGGTGGAGTAAGTGAATCCATAATCATGGGTATACCAATTACAATAGGTACTGGAATGATCAAGGTCAAACAAAGGTGAGACGTGAATGTCATGTTTGTTAATGTGACTGCATAGTAATTAATGCATTAAATGCTAGTCCTATTTTTTGATACATGCATGCAATGACTCTGTTGGATTACATAGGAAGTTTGGGCCATTGTTAGCCTAGTCGCATTTTATAGTTAGGATTAGGTATGTCAGTATCTTCTATTAGGAGCTTCTGCAATTTAAAGATAAAATTATAATATGAAAATAAAGGTCACGTAAGTTTTTTGTAGATCTAAAATTGGTTCCTTAAAATTTGTTGCAGTGTTTTTTTATTCCCAATATTAATCAATGTTACTTTGGTTCTGACGGTTACTATGTTACCTTCGAATTAGCAGTGTTGACATGTTAGTTTTGGCAATGTCGGTAAATATCTGACAGGGATATTATACGCAACACTACCAATTGAACAGTAATAAAGTTATTGTCAGTAATTCCAATATAACATATTTATTAAATGCCAAGTATCAAAACACTGAATTTTTTTGGAGAAACCAATTTCATTACTAGCCAATTTTGGAGGTATAAAATTACAGAGGCCTGGGCCGCCAAACAATTAAAATCGTATAAATCAAATTGATTGTTGATAGAGATGTCACTCACTAGCCCATACCTAGATTAAGCCTCAACATGGTATTTGATCCTGGTGGTGGTTAAGGTTCATGACTTTTGACTTTTGCCACCTACATTTTTTTGGGGTTCAATTTTATTATGTCCATATTTATCTCCGGGGTATTACATCCGAACACACCTCCCTTTACCAGCAAGACTAGATATCTAAAATTTAAAGTTTAGTAGACATTTGCAGGTAGCAGGCTCTATTACTTTAAAAATGGTATTAGAATGTATTATAGATCTATTATTTGGTCACTTGCATTTGTCCATCGTCTAAATGCTTTTTTCTTGATCACACATCGATTGTAAGTGTAACCAACATGATGTTTATATGTTTATAACCAACATCGATTGTAAGTCTAACCCTAAATTCTGAGATTTCAAATACTAAATCTCATAAATCTAAACATATTAATGTAAGTGTGTTGGGTTATTAGGTATACTTATTTTAGTGTAATCAGTAGGACTAAAGTAGGAAATAGTGTGTTGGGTTATTATCTCTACTCTATACCTAGTTTTGTGCCTAGCAGTCTAGGACAGGCCAGTCCCTTGATCTTTCACCTCTCTTTTGTATAAGCTCTTCATCAATATAAATAGAAGAACATGAGAAGGGTCCTTTAAGCCCTCCAAAAATATATTTCTGTTTTTAAAATCTAATTGGCATTTCATTTGTTGTCTTTGTTATATTGTATAACATACCTTTAAAATGTAAGTAAATGTTGACTATAAGATTATATTTCTGTTTTATTATTTATCCAAAATGTATTATACATTTTCATGAAAATGTTAATTTTATTAAATTTTTACTTTATAAAAAGTTGTGAAATAGATTAAGAAACCAATATATACTCATAAATTGGGATTTCATCCAGCAATACTTCCATGTTTCTTTGTTTTCTGAACAACTTTTGTGTGGCACCATTATATGCGCTATTTACTTGATTTAGTATTTTGGTCCTTACAACTTACTTTGGCTAACCCCTCTTGGCTCTTTCTTAGGTTGGATCCTCCAGATTTGCCTCATGGAGCCAGTCCTATTTTGTCTTGATTTTGAAGTTGTTATTAACAGCACAGATGTGGGTCATCATCATCGTAGTTGGGGTGCAACGAATGTTATCAGCTGAAGTTGGGAAAATTTACTCATGGATGTGCATATATTTTGCCAGTAATAATTCACAACATTACTTTGCTTAGAGATGCATGGATGAAACGAGACTACTGGTTTCCAAATGGTCTTGAGTTATCAACATAGACCTAAAGCACAACTGAAGGGGAGGAAGCATTGGTTTCAACTAACCATTATTTGTATCTTCAAGCCTAAACATTTATTAATATTTAGTGAATTCTAATCTTTTGTAAATATCCGGCTAGGTTAATGGAGAGTTGTATTATAATATCATTTAATTTATATTGTTTTTTTGTCAAATAAATGGCACAAAAACGAAGATAGAATTGCTGATTAGTTTTATATCGCAAGTTTTTAAAGTCTATCATCGTTAGTCATGAAGTCTTCAAAATTTCGAAGTGAAAGATGATGGAATTGGATTATCTCTAGTTGAAATTCCAACTGCTCAAATCTTCACCATCCAAATATATTGTATACACTAAAATATAACAAATTCAAGTTTATCAGAGGGTGAATGGTGGAACTAGATCGAACTACAGTTACAATAATATGGTCATAGTAGAGGATCTTGTTCTGAAGCAGCCCAGGTTTTTTTATGCAGAAGACAAAAACAAGAATAATAAAGGATGGGCACAAGGGTCTATCACTTTGATGGTATTTAGACACAAAATGGCCCTGCCTATCAAATCGATTTTGTTAGGAAAGCTCACATGACATATGAGATTTTAATACTTAATAAAATCCAAGTTAAACATGATTTTCGTGTTTGCTGTGTCTAACTTAATTCTTTTAAAAGCACATCATAATTAAACTTGTAAAAATAAAATTCAATGTGTTTGATTGCAACAGTTTTCTTGATTCCCTTAAAATTGCAAATTGCAGGTTTTTTTTAATGTGCACGATTTAAGTCGGGGCTGTTAGTTTTAAGACAATTAACGAACGACAAGAGAAAATGTTACAAAGGAGTTAATGATAAAAAAAAATTAATCCACTTCTCTTTTTCGTACGTATCTTTCTCCAGGTCAAACTGTCAACCACCACTTGGTACATACTCTTCTCATTGGGATCTTTCTGTTGAATAGCACATCCTCAAATCATTTATTTATTCCTCCGTTACAATGTGAAAGTTTACACCATTTCAATTCAATCCGTTACTCAGAACAACATACTCTTCAAACAGTTATATTATCCTCCCTCCCCCCAAAATTCTCCTACCCTTTGTGTTTATCTTCAATACAAAGCTTTCCCAGAGTCCAGGCAACATGACTTTCATCTATTTTTTTATGTCAAAATACGGAAATGAGCAAAAATGAATGTG
This sequence comes from Vigna radiata var. radiata, assembly GCF_000741045.1. Lineage (NCBI taxonomy): Eukaryota > Viridiplantae > Streptophyta > Magnoliopsida > Fabales > Fabaceae > Vigna > Vigna radiata. The sequence goes on from NC_028352.1 coordinate 5,357,697, forward strand.
AAATTGGTCGATTCAGGCCAAACCAGAAGTGCAAATGNAAAATGGCACTTCTTATTTACAATTGTGAATTAATCTCTTCATGTTAAGGTCCCTTGCATACCTCTCAGCTGGGATAATCAGAAAGAGTTATTTGCAACTGGGAATTATCAGGCTCAGCTGAATACTGTCTGATGAATGCCCTTCTCCACCAAATCTCAAATGCCTTCTGTATATTAGGACAATCATCTCCTTTATTAAGAAATCTATCAAACCAATTCAGTAACACAGCCTGCTGCTGGAGCAAAGGAAGTGTCAATATAGTTTGGCTTAGTCCATCCTCAACCAATTTCCTATCAACCGCTCTAGAAGCTCTCCTCATCCATCCAAAATCTTCATACAGAGCTTCTAGCCATGTAGACAACAAAGAAAATCTAGTTTCTTTTGGCACCAGAATGTGTCCCCTTCCTATGCCAATGCACAGTTGTGCTGTGATTCTACTGATCTCATGCCGGTAAACTGTTGGAACCTTGGAGTGAAGTGCAGCAAGTTCTTTCTGCTCAGCCCATATCTCCACAAATTCCTCACCTATCTTTTTGCCAATCAAAATGTCAACAATCCACTGAATATTGTCAGCTTCACGAGTTATGTCGCTCATTACAACTCCCCGGTCCAGCCTCTCATCACTGCCGGTTGCTTCGGATAGGCAAAGGAGAAGGGAACTGATGCACTTGTGGCAAAGATGGTAAAGTGTGTCTTTGGAAACATCAAGTCTGCTGCTGTCGTTAGGTGCATTCTCTTTAAGCAATTTAGATAACAGAGCTTTCATTTCCCTACGAGCTTTGTCATCTTTTGCTTGCAGAACACCACTTATTAGGTTCAAGAAGATGTCATCAGCCCTATCAGCAGTAGATGGATCTGATGATACTCTTTGAAGAACTTCAGCTGCAGAGTCATGAATCTGCAGATGTTCTAGCTGGGATATCACTTCCTCCTGTTCATCCTCACTCCATGGAATAGATTCCAAATATTCTAGACATGACACAACCCCAAGATCAAACATTATTGCTGCCGATACCTACAAAATAAGGCAAGTAAAAGTAACAACATAAGAAAGCAATTGCAGTCAAGAAACAAGAACAATACAAAACAAAGAACATCAAAATGAAATCTGTAACTTCTCCAAAATCTGATTTTAATTATATATAAGCTAATTATGTATAAAACTAGATTATTTTATCATCTTACTGTTTGTTTAAGTTAATTAGACAAGCGTAATTAAAGTGTGAGACTTTGGCATCCTACCTTGAGCAAGCTCAAAACTTTAGGAACCCCATCGCCCATGGAACGCAACCTACCCTTGAGATCCTCGCAGTGCATCAAAACCACAGCTTCCACATACACTTCCACGTCGTCGCAGTCGCTGATCTCCACCGAGTGCGACACCGCACCGTCGCAGCGAAGCTTCTCCGCGAAGAACCGGCTCTTCTCAGCCAGAACGCTCTTCCGGACCTCCATCGACACCCTCAGGCCGTCCCGCCCGACCACCGTGAGCCGGACGTCGCCCCCCCGGAGCAAGGCGGGCTCCCGGAGGAGCTTGGAGAGCCGATCTTGCGCCTTGCGGCGCTTGTCGTCGGAGAATTTGTGCTCCTCCGACATCATGTCGAAGAGGGTTTGCGTGTGCGGGTGAGTCTGAGCTTGAGTTTGACTCGGGCGAGTTGAAGATGGTGGCGGTGAGAAGGTTCTAGAAGGGGAGAATGAAAGCGTTGTTGGATCAGGTATGAAACCTTGCTTTATCATCGCTGATACTTCCCTCGATTTCAAACCACTTTCTCCTCCCATTCTTCAATTCTCTCACTCTTTTCTTCTTCTTCTTCTTCCTCCAACTTTCTTACTTTCTACAAAACTTCACAATTTCAAACTGCAGAAAATGAGACAGAAAGAGAATCCAACATTTCTTTATCAATTTAACATTATTTTTATATACCCTTTTTATAAAGATGAGTTCTTTCAAATTCATATAAAGAAAAAAAAAAGAAAATTGTACAATTTCCCTTTTTAATTTCACGAAAAAGAGAAGAATTATTAGCTGCATGTGCACTCACCTGCCCTACCTTTCATGCTCACTTACCAACAAAACGCTGTTTTGCTTTTATTCAATTCTCTTTTTTTATTATTATTATTCTCAAAAGTTGTTTATGATATCGACACTAAAATGGAAAAAATCGTTGTTAGTTATAATCATGCTTTTTAATCACTCTCTCACTATTAGGAGATAACGACATTGAAAATATTGTATTTTCTGAAATCACATTTACAAGTACAATTCTTAAATATATAAAGTAGTTTTTAATCTTTTTTTTATCATTTTTAAATAAATAAAGTGTCAAGATATAATCTAAAGCTACTTGCATGACATGGGTCAACGTAAAAGAAGATACTTGTCACTCTCTTAGCATAAATTCACTAAAATAATGAAAAATGTGTGAGATTGGAAAATAACCTTTTGCATTTCTATATTAAATCTTAACTATTTATATTGGACCTATTTATTTAATTTAGCATCTAATTATAATATGTCTTATATTCATCATTGATGTGATGTAATTATGAAATGATATACATTTTCTTCATTCTAATTATGTATACAAGTTAAATTGTTAAATGTGAGATTTACAATAACAAATAATACAGCTGGTAGAAGCTATGCCCTATACTTTGTTGGTTAAGAACATTCAATTATCTACATATTTATGGCTTATATGGATAGAATCATTTGAATAAATTTATTATCTCGTATGTTGGATTGAGTTCTTACCATTTTTTTTAGTCCAATTTATTTTTATTGAGATAGATACGAGTCAATGAATTGATACATTTTCATTTTATTAATTTATAGTTTAATTTTTTTAATAACATTTGAATAATTAAGTAATAAAATATATAAAAAATATAAAATTAATTAATAAAATAATATGATAAATTAAATAAAAATGATATTATTATATTAACGATAGATATATGTCTCGTTATTTATAAAGTGAAACAAAAAAAAAGTTATGTTTTTGTTTTTTTTAATTTGATGAGTATATAGGAATAAGGGAAGACATAATTGCGTTGTGGTTATATGGTTATAAATAAGAAATAATGAGTTGTATTATTGAGAATTGGGATTCATAACACGCAAAAGTCTTGTACACAATTACTACTTTGGAGGTCGTTGCCAACTTTTATTTATTCTTATGCTTTTCTTTTTCTTTTTCTTTTTTATATTTGAGAACAATAAAGTAAAAACTTAACATTCAAATAAATTTTTAAATTCAAATTAACTTTACTTTAATGTACTATTTATTTTTAAATATAATTTAAAAAAAAAAATTCACTTCAAAGTGTTAAAAACTAACAATAAATTGTTTGTTTCAATTCTTTTAATTTCTTAAAATCCAAAGATATTAAAGATGCATTTGAATTTGAGTTCAAACAATCAAACCAGCTTTTAGTTCCAATTGAAAATTATATCAATATATTTGTTATAAGTAAAATTCATTTGACTTAAATTCTATAATATTTTTTTTTTCAATTCTAGTAAAGTTTAACTGAACTTAATTTCTTAGTTAAAACTTCCCAAACATTAAGTATTTGCATTTATATGATGTTTCCAATATCTCTGAATAGGGTAACAAAGGCCAATACAATTTGAAAAGTTGGAAGCACATTATTTAATGCTTTGGCTGGATGAGTAGATGAAAAGTGAGAAAATGGAAAATAGGTAGATAATAAGAGAGAGTAAAAAAAAAGAATAAGATAAAATGAAAAATACTGATTTTTGGATTTGATAAAGTAAAGTGAAAAGGATGAGAAATGAATGAAAATTTTGTAAGTTGTCGTGACTGATTTAAATGAATAGAAATAAGTTGTTAGTTTTTTTTTTTCTATTTTTGGATTTGATAAAATAAAGTGAAAAAGATGAGAAATGAATGAAAATTTTGTAAGTTGTCGTGATTGATTTAAATGAATAGAAATAAGTTGTTGGTTTTTTTCTATTTTCCAATTACATTAATGTTCTTGTGTTTTATGACCCAATACAACATATTATTAATAGAGACATTTATGTTTTATGATGAAAGAATATGCAAGAAATTTTACATTAATTAAAAATAAAATAAATTTATAATATAAATATAAACTTCATCTTATAAATTACCTTTTTAATATTATACGATATGTGGAGCTTAATAATGCAGTTTCAACATTTATAAATAATAAAATTATATATATATATATATATATATATATATATATATATATATATATATATATATATATATATGGGGTTTGCTAACTTGCGCATGTTTTTCAGTTGGTACATTTTAGCAATGTGTATCGGGTTTCAGTAGACAAAAATACCCCTATATATCATGAATTCTAAGTTTTAAGGTTAAGAGTATTTTAATAATTTTCATTCTCAAAATTAAAAAAATAAAAAAAGAAACCCCCAAACCCTTACCCATCTCTCTCATTCTTCTCAACCATTTCTCTTTCATCTCTTTCACTCCAACCTTTTCTTTTCTCTGTCATCCCTACTCTCTCCAATTGAAAAAAATCAGAAACACTTGCCTTATTTTAATAATTTTCATTTTCAAAACTAAAAAAGAAAAACCCCAAACCTTTACTCACCTCCTTCATTCCTCTCAACCCTTTCTCCTTCATCTCTCTCACTCAAACATTTTCTCTGTCATCTTTGCACTAGCTCCAACTAAAAAAACATTCATCATTAAACGATTTACTTTTGTAAAGAGTTGAGTCATATTCACCTTTCGAAAAAAGTTCATTCAAAATCTCTTTAATTTCATTATCTTCACTATATATATTACAGTCGACAGGCACAACTTGCACCAAGACTTATGAGTATCCTTCCTTTACATTCCTTTACATTCTGAGACTACTACGTAACATTGTTCCGTGACCATTTAATTTTTTTGGTAGAAATTCATTAACTTGTTTTCCTTTACTAAAGAAAAAAACAAATCAAAATACAATAAAATACTCAATTATAAAATCAAACAACAATAAAAATTCTAAATCTTGAAATTTTATTTATAATTATATAAAGAAAAAATTAGGTGCTTTAATTTTTTTATTTATGTAAGTATTTTTTTTCTCTAACCATTTTATTTAATAATGAGTGTTTTTTTAGTTAAAGGTAGTGCAGAGATGACAGAGGAAATGTGTTGAGTGAGAGAGATGAAAGAGAAATGGTTGAGAGGAATGAAGGAGGTGAGTAAGGGTTTGGGTTTTTTTTTTTTTTAATTTTGAGAATGAAAATTATTAAAATAAAAGTGTTTTTGATTTTTTTCAATTAGAGAAAATGTTGGAGTGAAAGAGATGAAAGAGAAAGGTTGAGAGGAATACGAGAGGTGGATAAGGGATTGGGGGTTTCTTTTTTTATTTTTTTAATTTTGAGAATGAAAATTATTAAAATACCCTTAACTTTAAAACTTAGAATTCATGATATAAGGGTATTTTTGTCTACTGAAACCCGGTACACATTACTAAAATGTACCAACTGAAAAACAGGTGTACGCAAGTTAGCATATATATATATATATATATATATATATATATTATCTTGCAAAAGAAAAAAAAACATTTTCCATCAAGTAAATTTAAATACAATGAAGTAAATGTAGTAGTTTTTCTCCAATAATAAGTGTACCACACCATGTACTGATTTGATATTATATACCAAATTAAACTGTTTTTTCAAGTTAATCAAAGATTTAGATTTGGGAAGTAATGATTAAGAAAATCACAGTAATAAGAGTTAGAAAATCTGGATAGCTGTGAATTATTTAAGGTTTGCCATTTTTATAAAAAAAAATAATAATAAAAAGATTGAAAATTTTATATTTTTTTAGTTAAGTATTTAAGAAAATAAGTCTTTTTAATTATCAAGCTACGTTAAATTGATTGTATACTTTTATACTTTTATTTGCGGGGGTATAATAAGATATTATTTTTCTATTTTGTAATTACGAATGATTGTGAAGTTGTGTCCATTGGCATGACAATGAAGCAGAGAACGATAGGCACAAGGAAATTAAACAAACAAGACCAAAAAAACGTTACAACTTGGTGAATTAGAAACATCATACCATTCATAACTTACAACGAACATTTTACATAACCAAACTTAGATTCCTCAACTTGGCAACCAACGACTCACACAAACAAACGTTGAGAAGTTCGATTGTAGAACTTGGCTACCACATAATAGCTCAAAGATATAAAAGTAAAAAATAAAAAAAAAAAATATGCTTCTGAATGTTTATATAGAGACCTTCAGAAGACGTTCATCTCCTCTTGCACTTGATCTTCAAAATTGGCTTCCTTTTCTTCTTCAGTTGTTTGGAAGAGAGGTGCATCAAGCTCAGGAGGTTTCTGCCAACACAAGAATGTTTCATTAATCAAACATTTAACATAGTTAAAGACGATGGAAAATGATATTTTAACATCATTTTTTGACACTATCTTGACACTGCACACATGTCAAAATGTGATTGGACGATTTTAAATTAAAAAAGTTGAGACAGGAGTATATTTGGAAAACATAAACCAAAGTTTGTTTTTTTAATTTGAAATCATCCAATCACATTTTGACACGTGTGCAGTGTCAAAATGGTGTTAAAATATCATTTTCCAAAAGTTGATATAGCAATAGTTGAGTGATGTTACAGTGCAACGAACTAGTGCCCAATTGACACCCCGAAAGAATGGATGGTTTTTAATTTCATTTGCTCCTTCTCTTGAACCCAATCTGCTTTTGGCCTCTCTGTTCAGCAGCCGATACATTAACTGCTTTGCACTGAAACTTACCTGCATCATCATTTTATCTTATTTTATTTATTTACGTATACATTCATTTTAACTATGGAGCTTTAAGCAAATTGTTACATTATTTTGCAATACGGTTTAAAACCATAGTTGTCATTGTGCAGCAGAACAACCTTACCTGTTTACTTTTGGGAAATTTAAGGTCCTTGTGAAGAATATTTGTAAATGTTCTTTGCCTGGTCTTTCCCCTGAATGGTGTATATCCATAAAACATTTCATATAGAAGAATTCCTGAAAAAATGTAATTCATGCAGTCAAAACATGATGAGAAAGAGACCAATAGAATTGGTTTCGGCCAGTGAATTCAGTCAATGACAATCCCTTTGATGAGAAAGATTCCTTTAAGGCAAAATTTTTCACTGATAAACCCCAAACTTATCCACCACATAGTAACTATACAATGCATTCAATTTTCTTTCTAAAAAATTCTACTTTTTTAAATTGATTTAGTTGTAAGAAGTAAAAATTTACCAAGAGCCCACCAATCCACAGCACTGGTATGGCCTGAACCCGTTATAATTTCCTGCACAAGCATTGAACTGTCAAATGCAATTTATAACAAATTGTTATAAACAAAAAGTTCAAGCAAGTTTCAATAAGATAAGAAATTGGAGCATAAATGATTAAATATTATGTCCAGAAACAACCAACCGGAGCTATGTACTCTTCTGTGCCCACAAAAGAGTTTGATGCTCTCATAGGTTCTGCCATAAATATTGGAGGTTGTTGGCTTTTCTGTGCTTTCTTCTTTTCATTTATGGATGGAACTAGAAGCTGTAAAGAACACAACCAGCATCACATAAATTTGTATGAGTTCTAAATAAAAGCTTCATCATCGAAAGTTTTTGTTGTCTCTAACGTACCTGTGGTTTGCAAGATGTCAAACATGACAGATCAAAATCTGTTAGGGACACGTGTCCACTGCTTTGTAGTAACACATTTTCTGGCTTCAAATCCCGATATATTATCCCTGTGGATTTTTCACCAAACAATGTTATTATCTTAGATGCTGTCTGAGTGTCTTAATATAAAGCAAATACAAAATTTTTAAGTAAAATTTCTTGCTAGGACAGAATTTCAGTCTGAGAAAGGATCATATAATGCTACCGAATCAATTAAAAGAAAAGGTTTCGAACATATTTCGAGAAAAAACACGTTTAAACATCTATACTAGATTTGAGAAAAATAATTTTGAACATCTATCGATGATTGCCGCAGAATTTACTGATTCTGATATTACCCAAAAAGTATAATAACAATTATATACTGTCATCATGTTGGGTGATGAATAAGAACCTACCTTGACAATGAAGATACTCCAATGCAACAACTACTTCAGCGGCATAAAATCTATTATTATCAAGCACATTATCAGCCAAAGAAATTTCAGTTTTTGATCAACATGCATAGGTTATTTCTTTGCATAATAGTATAATATACATATACCTCACTGCATCTTCCCTGAGAACCTTAGCTGGCTGTCGCTCAAGAAGAAGGAATAGTTCTCCACCAGAACAATAATCGGTTATCAAACAAACATGTGTTTTGGTCTGCAAATTATTCAAATCCCAAAGAAGGTAATATTCATTTTATAGTAAGTAGAAATGCATGCATAATTTTGTTTTCTACTATGTAGAAACTTTTGAGTTTGATACCATCCTCCATGAAAAGATCCTGATGTTCCTGCACACTCTAATAATTAACAACTATGATAGAAGATGTAAAATCTTACTAAATTTTGTTATTTTCTCATATACTTAGTTGATACTTGGTAGTACAAACCTGAAAGGAAGCATATAATGCAGGAAGAAAAGGGTGGTCCAACATGTCGAGGATCTCTCTCTCTGTGCAAGCTCTATGCACCTGTAGTTATAGCTGCTGTTAAAAGTGACCCACTTGGAATATTTTTTCTTTTTTCAATTAACTGATAAAAAGTAAATGTATTGCCAGAATATAAAGCCAATTCAGTACTGAACAATTTCCAAATAAACATTTCTAAATCTGTTGAAGGTAGGAGGTGACACCTTAAAACAAAAAAAGTGTCAAATAATTTAACGCTGTACCTTGTTACGATTGAGCATAATACCCTTCTCCATAGCCTTCATGGCAAAATATTGGCCAGTTTCACCTAGCTCCACCAGATAGACACTGAAATCCAATAACAGGTGATGTAAAAATGCAGTCCCTGGAGCCTGATTGGAAAAGGTAATGAGCGTAGAAAAACTTCGCATCACTCAAATAAATGAAGAAACTCTAATCATGGTTTCAGAATTCCAAAATGTTTTCAGCTAATCTACGGACTAGTTCCAGATAGATCATCACAGTCATTTAGTTACAACATGTTTCAGTAAGCAACTAACGTAAGACTCATGAAATTGTTCATGCACGTTTCAAATATTGGGAAGTCGAAAAGAGAATCAAGAAAAAAACCTGCCAGTATCTCCTGATCCCAAAGGTTTAACTGGCCTAAAATGATTCAAGCCAATCTGCTCTCCACTTTCTAGGATCTGCACAACCACGATCACATAATCAATTTGCAAAATGTAACTTACATGAGATAATAAAAGTGACTAGGAAGAAAATTTTGAATATAACAATATAGGCAGAGAAGGACGTTTTTTAAAAAAATATATATATCATTTCGGAAAAAAAGGTGAAATTTTCGTCTCCTGTGTCGATGTTAGTTGCTTAGAGTCATAATTTATACTGGTACTTCCTAAATTTTTCAGTAGTCAATAGCAATAGCAAGAAATACCAGAAAATATGGCATAATTTCAAATACTTAAGTAATATATATACCTTCTGAATAGCTTTCCAAGCAGCTTCATCCCTCCTATGTGGTTTCGGGTGAACCACTTTTGAATGATTCATCCATAAATCTTCTGGTTTCTGAAGATAATCAAAACATTATGAGAAAAATTGAATGCAAGAGCTTTTCAAAGGATACTGATGATCAGGACACGTTACCAAATTAGCATCTGGAAGTTCTCTCAATGCATCATCAACATTTTCAGCAGTTTCCTTTACCTGAGGATGGATGTCAAATAAATTTGTTATAACTTTGAAAGTACAAAGCACAATAAAATGAACAAAGTTTCTTACTATTACATATAATACCAAAAAATTATACACAAAACTCTCTTTGGTCAAAATGAAGGAACCATAGGCTTTTATTTTGTAGACTTTCAAACTAAAAGCCTCCATTTGGATATATAATGATGTCGAGAACCCAACAGAAAATTGGAGATTTCAATATATGTTAAACGAATAAAGCACTTGAATAGAAATCAGACCAATTGTTCTCCCTCTTTTGCAGTATTTTCTGCAATGCGGTTGTGAAGAGGCTCCACGTGTTGACTACCATCAAGTTGAACTCCAATAAAGTACTGTACCTCTCCCTGTTCAACACAGAAACAAGTAAAAAATTATTTCTGCTCGAAGATTTGGTAAATGGGACATGATTAACTACGAAAACAAAAGTTATATCGCAGGACATTGTAAACTGTACCTTCTGATCACGCATAGGTTGCAAATGAAACAAGTTCCAGAACTTTTTACCTGAATCGAGCAGAACAATTAGCAACCATATTTAGCTTCAAGTTATTAAATAGTGATTTTCATTATAAGACTGTAAGAAGGATCCATGAAATGAAAGCATAGTTATATGTGATAATATTGAAATATTTTTCCTTTCCTGGTTCTTTTTAATAAAGAGAATATAGTGTGACATTGAATATCCTGAGAACTTTTCGTCATATACTTCTATACGAATTATTCAGGTAATACCAACACTTAACCAATCTAAAACAAATTAGCTTATTGAAGAGAGGTAATAAGCTTACCACTCTTTGTATAATTGATGAGTTGCACAGTGACGTCAGTTTGAGTGTCAATGGCCTCTCTAATTTTTCTCACTGTTGCTGGATCAGTTTCAGGCCCTTGCAGAAACCTATATAATCATGTAGCATATAAATAAAATAACTTTTGCCAATGTAACAATTTTAGAGTTCAGTTTACTGAATTTTTCCATTGATCCTTCATAGAAGCATTCATATACTCCAGTTAATGAAGCCTGAAGTAATGCTTGAAGCACTAATATGCAATACTCTGTAATATCAATTTCAGTGTTTTGATATTCATTTCATGGTAAGCGTGTATCGGTTTCAACCATACCTGCAATTTCTTCCCAAGATTTCTTCACGGCTATACTCCGTAAGCTCCAAGAAGCTATCAGATGCAAAGATCTGGAAAACCAAATTGTTGAGTAATGAGATTTTGTCTTGCTTGAACATACAATAAATTTCGCTGAGATAATTTGTGATATATATGATATTAAGAAGTGAACTCAAAACCTAATCAATTTTATAAAACCAACTTGTAAAATCAAGATTTGCTTCCACTATTATAAATTGACCTTATTTAGTTAATTTGGAACTTCCCAACATTCAAATTGTCTGTGGTCTATCTAGATGCATAAATGATTTTGAAAAAAAGAAAAGAATAGAAAAGAAAAGCTGATCTTACAATGGGGTTATCAGGCAGCCTAGGATCAGTAATAACAAAGTTCTTCTCAATACGTTCAAGTGTAGTAGCAAGATCAAGACCCTTTCTCTTTTCCCTCTTCTTTACTGTGCCATCAAAGCTACCAGACCTCTCATCATCCTCATCACTACTCTCAGAACTATCCTTAATAACAGCTTCGTCATTGAAGCTTCCAAAGTTGGACTGACTTTTCCTGATGAACCTGAACCATGGACCAAGAAATTAGAAAGATGATGCTTTATTAGAAACAGAATTGGAACATAAGATCAAATGCAAATCACATACTCATTCAAAAAACTTGTACTTTAGCCAGAAGATCATTCCCCATGAAGGAAAAGTAGTATCTTTAAAAGAATCTCCTTTTAAAAGCAGTTCAAAAACTATTTCTTTATAAATAACTCAAGTAAATAAGCATGCATATACGTACCCCATGAAGGAACGGCGACGAGATGTCTTGTTTTTCTTTTCAGGTAGCTCAGTGATTCTCTCCATTGAACTCGTGTCTCCTGCATGTGATTTGCGTCTAAAAGAAGCCACACTCTCAGATTTTCTCCTCGATGACTTTTCTGGTTTTTCTTTATAATCATCACCGCATGCTGACTTTCTGATCAAGGGACGGCCTCCTGATTCACTCTGCGCCCGTGGCCTTCTCACAGCCAACAACAGCTCAGATACTGAACTATTTGCTTTTTCTTTTTGACGAGCTGCATTATACAACATCAATAAAACATCATGAATCCAATTTATATAAAAGATTAACACGATTAATTCAAAACCTTAAGACAATATATTCAACTAACTTTTTAATGTAAATGAAGTTATATCGGAACACTAATACTATATACATACCTTACTTTCTTAATTATACTTCTAACCTAATCATGGGATAATATTGTGATTATTCTTTCGTTAAAAGCAATGGTGACATAGGTTGAGGTTGCACAATCTTATACAATTTAGAAATATGATAGGATATCTGCAATACGTACAATCGTATCGAATCAAGGATTCGGGTAATCCATTGGGACGTAGCATCTTCTCCTTCGTCCCCTCTGTATGCTTGCTAACCTCCACTTGCATTCTGTCATCATTATATATACACAAACAATACTTTAAAGCAGTGTGCAGAAAACAATTGAGTTTGTTTTCATTTCAGAACAACTTCCATGAAATTTACTTAACAGTATAAGTTTAGAAGATTATGTGTGCATCTTTTGATGGAACTGGTCTAAAATAAAGGATTCACTACAAAAGTTAAATAAGGAATCCTGGTTATTGATAAAGATTTTATAATTAAAACTATGATCAAATACATATACACATGTACAAGACATTATTAAATTACAAAAATTTCAATAATTAATTTTCTAAAGAGCAGTCACAGCTCTGAAATTAGTTTGTTTTAAAAGTGAAACACCAGACTTCAGGAGTCTGGTATCTGTATCAGACAACGATGCATGCCAACGTTCCATTATCTCAAGAGCCACGTGCAAGTCAAAACTAAATTAAAAAAAAAAAAAAGATCCACGTGCAATCCATCTTTGTCTCCTGTTTGTCAGTTCACGCAATGATGAATTATTTAGTTTGAAGAACAGTAACAAAGATATGGATTGAACAAAATCCATTATTCGGCCTAAAATAGAAAAATATCTAAGAAAAAATATGCATGCATCATCTCTACATCTCATGTTTCCTTTTCTAGTCACATATCAGGTTTGGCATGACCCACTCTTTCCATCTTTTTAAGTACTAAAACATCTCCAACATTACAACTCATAAAAATGCCCTATATTTATAAATGTTTGGGACAAATATATTATCCTATACCAAGTAAATTCAAATAACACCAACATTTCTATTCCTTTAAAAGAAAGAACCTTTTCTCTTGAATTTAACTAAAAACACAAGTTCAGATATAATCAAGAAAAAAATTGATACTTATTACATGAAATGCATTAAATCAAATTTATTTGGTAGATACCAAAACAGGTAGATGTATGGATCATTATATAGATAGATAGATAAATAAATAAAAATAGCATATGATGAAATATAAAATTTGTAGTGATAATAGACATGACAGAACAGTGTTTGGCATTTTGTAATTGGAAAGAAAAGGATATGATAGAAGTGTCATTATCAGTGTGGAGTGTTTCTTATCTTAAAATTTGCAAAAGACAAGCTGTGAACAATGACCATAGGAAAGAAGTGTCAATTATAAGAGTATGATATATATATATATATATATATATATATATATATATATATATATATATATATATATATATATATATATATATAGTCCCAAGGCAACGATCGGCAATGGCCACAATAATTAATTACAGCAATAATAGAGAAGAAAGTATGAGTAAAGAAAGTGTTTAAGTGGGGTACCCTATAAATTTAAGGACTCTGCCATCGTGGTCCTTGATTGGGGCAATAGTGAGAAGGTTCCAAAAGGGAGTGCCGTCCTTCTTGTAATTGAGTAACCTTCCACAGTAGGTCTGACCGGTTTGTAAGGCCTCCCTTATCTTTGCCACATCATCCGGATCAGTGTCTGCTCCCTGCAAAAACCGGCTGCCAACCCACCCGACCCGTTTATTGTTTTCTTATTGTCCTTTTCCATACAGTTATTACAGTTATAGACACCCTTCCATCGTATTTCTTTTTCATTCAATAATTCTAATTCTAATTCTGTTCACTTTAATCTGAATTAATTAAACCCCATAATCCCTCTTTAAATAACAGTATAAAACCACATTCGACGTCATTTCTCTGTTTTTTAATGTTTCCACAAACATATATTTGTTTAATCCTTCATAATTAAGTTTAATAATTGTTGATTAAAAAATTAACACTGTAAAAAAAGTAACTTCGACGTACCAGTTTCTCCCTATGACTTCCTTCGATGTGTAACCCGTCATCTTGAAAAACCCGGCACTGGCATACATTATCGGGTAATCGGGTTTGGTAGCATCCGAAACCACGAAAGTTTGTTGAAACGCCGACAGAGCGTCCCTCAGGTCTTCCGAAACCCGAGGGATTCCTCCCCGGTACTCCCTCCCGTCGTCGGAGGACTCGCCGGAGCTCCGAACGGAGTTTCCGGAGTCCCTCCTCGACCCACCGGTCACCTTCGAGCTCTGCTCCTCCCCACCGGAGGTCCGAACCGCCACTCCCTGCGGCTTCCCGGTTTCCGTGTCCGTCTTCAGCACCAGACCCCATTCCGCGGCGCGCTTCGCGGCATTTCCGACCTCCGCCAGAGGCTCACCGAGCACGGCGGCGAGTGTCTGTGATGGAAGCGGCGGAGTGGAGTCCTTTAGCGCCATCCACGACGTGGCTGTGACTTCATCGGGACCGCCGCGTTGCTGCTGCTCCGCTGGCTCCTCGGCGCGTGACTCTATCCACGTCTTCCACGTGGATTGAGTGCGCAATGGCGAGTTGACCGGCTTCTCGTTGGAGTAAGAAGACGAAGGGTTGAACACTTCGAGCGAGCCACGTTGGTCTCTGGGAAATGCCTCCATTCTGCTGACTCTCTGTTCCATTCATGCACATGTCACACAATCAATCTCTCAAAAAGTAAGAATTAACTACGCAAATCACTTGTCAGTACTCAGTTACCATAGTTATAGACAATAAATCCCTGCATTTTTCTGTTGAATGAGAACAAAAAATTCATGGAAGACTATGAGTTTCATGTTATAGAATTTGTGTGCTGTTGTTGTTAGTTGGTAACAAAAGATTTGAAAAAAAGACTGGGGTCACATCTGGTATGAACAAAAGACATGAGTGGATGTCTTGTATGGTAAATTTGTGAAATGAATACTAAATCTCTGCGTGTTGTTGAAGTGGGATGAGGATGGAGATTGAGTTCAGTGTTTGATGTGTACTTTGGAACTAACATATGATGTCGTCCAAGTATGATATGATGGTGGTGCAGTGTTAGTAATTCGAATGGCAAGGGCATGTGGTAGGAGTGGGACTCGTACAGCGAATGATGAGTTGTGTGGGGCTTTTTGCTGGTTCATCACTTTTTTTCAGGCTAATTTTGTTTGCTTGAGGGTGGGAGATTGCAATGAGTGGTGGAGGTTGATTACTTAGGAGGGGACACTAATTAATGCATCGAAACATAACTGAGATAAGACACTGTCTGGGTTTTTCGCTAATTATGTCAGAACACAAGTGTCCCCAATGGATAGAGGAAAATCCCCAGAGAAGGACACGTAATGATAGGAGAGAAATTTGGATGAAAAGCTGTGGTGAGCCAAAAGTGCTTCTTCTGCTTGCGTGGAACAGAAATGAATGTTGGGGAATTTTTCATGCCATCCATCTAACAGACTAATCAGAATGACTTCCTAAACCACCATGATTTGATTCCTAAACTGTCCAGATATAAATTGACGTAGTGCAAGGACAGTTATAGAATTGTGAGAAAAGTTCAAAAGTTAACTAATTCCAGCATGAAAAAAGAAAAATCATTACTGTGATTAGAAATGTTTCACAGTTTAATAATACCTCTTGCTGTGTGTGATTAGAAATGTTTTACAGTGTAATACCTCTTGTGCTTTGCAGGGTCAGAAATCTTCTGAATTTGGCAGTGGTAGGAGGTGTGGACTTGTGTTGCTGCTTCTTGTTAAAGAAATTTGCACACAATATAAACAGAGAGAAAACTGATTTCTAGAAATGGCTCATAGTGCAGAAGGAGGACAGGTGGAATAAAAAGATGAAAGGATCATTGTTGGAAAGGTTTGGGTTCCCATCCCTGTGTCTGGATATTTCACATGGGACATTCCTCTTTGCACGAATTCCTAAAAGTCTGCTATATAATGGTGCAACCTTGTTCACTTTGGAGTCCTAAAACATTTGAGAGAAACAAAATTTTACAGAGTGGAGGAACCAAACAGTGATATATATCTATCTTCTGATGCTGCTTCTTCATCTGGGTCTTACCTTCAATGATTTCTGATGTCAGAACGTAAGTGCCAGTCTGGAAGTGGGGTGTCAAAAACGAAAAGCAACAAGAGCAGAGAACGTGAACATTATATGAGTCTCCACAAGCATGTTAATCTCTGCAGGCTAGCTGTACCCTCCTTTTGTTCCAAGGACAACCCTGTTTGGTTTTCTATGTCTGAGGTTGTGGACTTATAGCCCAGGACAAATGCAAAATCAGACAACCAAAAATGGCAAATATCCTCACTTTTTTGCTTCTTGAAAAACATATAGAATATTAATATACCCATTGTCTTGCACAAGGGTAATTCTTGCATTGCATATCTAAGAAAAGAGGAGAGCTTGTTGAAAGGGCATGGTCACAAGGATAAGCTTGTGAAATGGACACATGAGACCATATTGGTCGACGCTGGATGATTCATGACCACAAATAATCTTCAAGATTTTGAGTTTAAGTGTATATTTTTCCCTTTTAGTGGGTATCAAATGGTGATTGATGTTTACCTTTTTTGTGTAGTTGCCTGCTGAATGGTAAAATGATTGCAAGTGAAGGACTTCTTTGATCAACTTCGTGATGTGAAGGATCAAGAATACCTAGGATAAGTCATCTGCTATCCTTTAAACACCAACCATTCACCAACTACTCCCAATATTGCATGAACAAATTTTTTAAACAAAGAGAAAACATGAATATATATTATTGAGTTTAATTAACTCAACTGTCCCTTCCTTCAGATTTTATCCATGATGGTTGGACGAAAAGAGATTTGAATCAAGTCTGAAATCTCATAGATAGTAGCAACTCTGCGGTATATTCAAACCAATTCACTCAATTAGAACAATTATCTTATGTTATTGATCATGTCAAATATACCACTCAATAGAGTTTTTTTTTTCCACTTTAAAAAGTTTTACACAGTAAACTAATTAGATGATAGCAGAAGTGTGTCTTTTATAATTTATGTATTTACATGTAAGTTTCTAATTATGCAATTACAAGTGTTATGTTCAAAGATTTTGATGTTAAAAGTTATCGAAAGTCACTAGTTATTTCTCATCTATTTCTATCGTTCATTTAATCATATCTTTTTTTTTGTGTGTGTAAAGATTATTTTTAGATTGTGAGATATGAGTGTATTATTTTCATGAAAAATAGCTTCAAGAAATAGAAAAGACGAAATGAGAAATCTCATATATTTATAGAAGCGTAGAAGAAAATTATGTGGGTGCAAAACGAAATCTCCTAAAATAATAACAAAAAGGCACACGACAACTTGATTTCTTGAAAGTGGGTTTTCTTTTTTACTTTCTACACTTTCACGGTTCTTCTTGCACCTTAACGAGACGTGAGAAAATTTTAAATTATCCATATTGTAATATAAAATGTAGTATGTTTTTATTTAATGAAGTCCACTTATAATTTATAATTCCACTCATAATATATAACTTATAATATTTTAATAAAAATGCTTAGCAAGAATAGGTTAAAAGAGTGTTAAACAGTCCTCTTTTAGATAAATTAAACTCCAAAAAAAAAAATTAATAAAAAGAGGCTACACATATTCAAAACCAAGTACTTTAGACTTACTGTAATATTTAATCTATATTAGACTTCGCTATTAAAAGATATCAGGTGTAATAAAAATAACTTACACTTTTGTTCCTTTATATCATTATCATAAGTTATTCAGTTTATGTTTACGTTTTTTTCTTTTTCATTTCATATTAATTAGAACTAAAGTTAATTTAAATATATAAATGTAAATTTTATTTTATAAATAAGTTATATAAAGTTAAGTTGAATTTAAATTTTATTTACGAAAATTATTGTCATGTCATTTGAATCTTTTAGAAAAAAAAAAAAACTTATTTAAAGAACAAGTTCTACAGAACCTTTACATAAAATACCATTCATTGTTAAATTAAATGTATAAAGTAACAGTTCAGGATATCAATGAATAATATTAATGGAGGTTTTGAAATTTAAATAAATTATAAAATAGAGTAAACAAAATATACACTTTTAAAAAGTGAGAAATAGAGAAAGAAAATATGGGAGTGCAAGAAATAAAAATCTTAAAATAATTTAGAATATAATTTTTTTACTTTTTGAAAAAAAAAACGTAAAAATAGTCTAGTTTTGAAACGCTTAGAAAAGAGAAGGGGCTTGCCCCTCCATATTCTTGTTGCCACACTTTCTATTATATTGACAAAAATGACTTTCAAATTTTAACATATATTAACAAAAGTTTAGAAAAATATATTTTAGAATACGTAATTTATTTTTACCTATTTTAATCAACACTACCTAATAAAACTTTCGGAACAATTCTTTAAAAATGTACAATTTAAACTTAAAAAAAAAGTTTTAGTTTTCCAAAACTTCACGTTAGTTGCATCCTTTTTCTCAATTATGAAATTAACATATCCTGAAAACATCATATTAGTTTAATATAATGACATTTTATCTATTTTGAATATCTAAATATAAAAAAAATTATGTTTCTCTCCTAATTTCCCTCCTTATTGGATTGATTACTCTATTGGTAGAACATTTTTCATTGTTTTAATATTTTGGTACGTGATTGTAATTAGAGAGTTGTATATAGACTATAGGACTTTGTCCTTTCTACATATATAGTCAAAGTGTTATTTTTATGTGACTTTTTATCTTTTTATATACTTACATTGCTATTGCACCTACACCATTATTCTCCTTTATGGCTATCGCCCCATTTTTATATGACCATTGCCTCATTCATTGATTAGTAACTTTAGCAAAAGTATGAAAATATATGTACTTATAGGATAATGCAGAATAAGCTCTATATTTAAAGTCTATTTTAACACTTATAGCAATGAGTTAATTTGAATGTGCCATCTATAGGCACACAATAATATATTTACATATAAATCTAAATGTCTATTCATTTTCTTAGAGGCAAGTTTGCAGAAGTTTATTTTTCTCAGAGAAAATTTTAACTTAATAAAATTTTTCATCTATATTTTTTTATGTGTTTTAATATATTTATTTTAAAACCGAGTGATTTTTATTCATTTTAATAAACAGATTTTATTAACTTATTCAATTAGATTTTTTTTGTTTAAATTGTTGCTTTGAAAATACTTATTTTAGTTTTAAGAAAAAAACGCTGTTGAAAATATTATTTTAAAATATGATTAGCATATATATTAATTAATTGCATTATGAGGAATGATACGTGTATGGGAACCTGTTAGGCCTTCTGAAACCTGGGGACACGTCCAATGAGTTCATATATGGTGATAAGTGTCATGGGACCCTGCAACCAATATTCCAATCATGACCTGATAATCTGTGTTTTTATTTATTACCTAATCAAAATATTCTATCAAGCAAACATGTGTTTTTAGCAAGTGATTTGGATAAAAGTAAGAAAAAGATCTCTTTAATAATATTTTTTTATAATTTTTTTACAACGCATATTGATCCGTTTTAAATAAATTTTTAAAATAGATTCAAACAGAATAAAATAATCTATTAGTATATTTTGATAAATTAAAAAAGTGATTAATCTGATAAAATTCATTCAATCTATCCATTAATGAATTTCCATGGATATTATCTACTAAATCAATACTACCCTAATTATATAAAAACAAATATCTAATTATGAAAACTAATAAAAATAGTTAAATTAGTTAGTTTTAATTAAAAATGTCGTAAATCTAAATTTTACTTATAAATCCATAAAACATATTTCAAGTGGTAATTATATTTAATAACAGTAATGATAATTCAATAATTTTTTTACAATAAAAAGTATGTATATTGTTAGTTGTCCAATAAATATATCAATTTTCATGATACACTGTTAACGTCTTATTAATATATTTAACCATAAATTAACAGTGCCCTTAGTAGAAAAAAAAGGTGCAAAAAGAAATTACAGAAACAAATAATGCATTTAAAATGAAGTCAGTGTTTCTTAAAGTAAAAAAAAAAAAGGCCTGTTAATTAGTACAGGATCGATATATTGTTTTAAAATTACGTTAAAAATTGAAAACATAAATAATCTTTTAAAAACTAAAACTACCATAGTTTATTAACATTGAAATGTATCCTAAAACCGAAATCATTAACTTTATGCAGTCACGACCTTCTTATGTTTTTTTGAAAATCGCACAACAGCTCAACTATGTACATATAAGCTGACAATTGATGAGTGAATTGAGTCCCTAAGGTAGAAATTGAGCTCCAAATTCCAACTTAATTTTTGGCTGTTGTTCCAACAGAAGGTCCATAAAACACAAATTGAACTACAGTTGTCACCATCTTCTTTTAGCCTCACTCATTCCTATTATAGATGTAAAGTCAACTAAGCATATATAAGAAGCTCTTATCCGTTAAGAATGCATTTGTGTATGTATGAGTTATCATGGAATATAGACAACACAACCTTAACATTGAATTAAAGGAGTCATTGGAAACCTACTGAATCATGCATTTAATGGATTCCTCCTGAATTTGTATGCTAGAAAAAGTATAAAGTGCATTTCAAAGTTCATTATTCTTCTCGACATAGATGAAGACTATATTTCTACGCTATCAAAGAAGCACATATTCAGATTATATTTCTATCCTATGTTATCAATCGAAAACTCTTAAGTCACTCAGGTCTTCCACTTTACGAAAAAGAAAGTGTTTCTTCACTAGGCGAACTCGCAGGATGCAAAAAAGTTTCGTCCTCACCTGACAGATTTTGAGGATTATTAGCAGGAATCGGTGATGACGCGGCAACTGCCAGCATGGTAAGATCAATTCGAGTGTTGTTAGGCAGTGGTGCATGAATCTGCCGAATCGCCGTAATCCTACCGTCTTTAATCTCCACATTCACTGTTAATTTTCAAAAGATTTCGCATCGACAAATTGAAAGCAATACTCATCAGTTCTTAGTTACCGAACGCTTCTTAACTAAGAAGATCACAATTCT
This sequence comes from Vigna radiata var. radiata, assembly GCF_000741045.1. Taxonomy (NCBI): domain Eukaryota; kingdom Viridiplantae; phylum Streptophyta; class Magnoliopsida; order Fabales; family Fabaceae; genus Vigna; species Vigna radiata. The sequence goes on from NC_028352.1 coordinate 5,379,029, forward strand.
GAATCTATATCGCTTAGTATAAGATAAGCTTAAGTGCTTAACGGAAAACTAAGTTATATTGGTTAAAACGGCGACGTACCTGGAACAGAGAACCACCAGAGAGTGAACAGGCAGAGCAGCAGGATCACGGGGATTAAGTGAATGCATTTTTCCGCCGGCGGTGAGCGTGAACGGGAAGTGTCTCTCCTTCCGGTTACGCTCCGGTGGTAAACCGGTAGCTCGTCGAGCGAGTCTTCCTCGAAGGTTCTTCTCCGCTTTGTGTGTTGCTGCTGATCTACACCGATGTTGATGGCTCTGAATTCGTCGCTGGTGCGGAAGCTCGAGCTTGAAGATCTCTGCTGCATTTCGATTCAGAGAAAAGAAGAAGAAGAGATAGCGTTAAGATGTGATTATCAGAGGAAAATCTTCTAAGTAGCTCGCAGATGGAAACTCGCTGGTTTGGTTCGTTAGGCTGGTAACAGAATTTGGGCGCGAAAGCGTTTAGACGGGTCACGCACGTGTTTTGAGCTCAAAGTTCGCAGTTTCACTCTTGCATAATTACATCATTCTTACTCGGTTTCGTTTTTATATTTGTAGCAAACTGGTTATTAAAATTGTTAAAATACTAATAATAATAATAATAATAATAATAATAATAATAATAATAGAAATTGAATTTTGTACTTATTTTTAATCTTTTTTATCCTTTCGATATTTATATTTGATTAACCATTTTTTTTATTATCTAAACAAACTATCTAGATTATATTTTCATTATTGTATAATTATAATAATTGATAAAATTTTAAAAATTTTGAAGATGTTTTTTATATACATATTTATTATAAGTTTACTTATTATTTTGATAGAAAACTACAAAGAATTTAATTGTGATGTTATAAAAGTTAATAAAGAATTTAATTTTAGATAGTCTTCAAGAGGACTAGGCTCAATTGTCCCTCTTAGAAAATCAACATAGATGTTTACATAGCTTTAATAAAGCTTAAATGTCTAAAAAGAACTAGCCTAGTCATAGAATGGATGTGACATCATTAATATAAAGTCACCATCGTAAACAAATATATCTCTTACTAGACATGATACAATACTATACTATCATGCGTCTAGTTAAGCTGAAACATAATTGGCATAAGTTAGATAGAAACACATACTGTTTAGGCAAGGTGCAAGGTGTGTTGTTTGTCCTGTGATTCTTATTATATATACTTCTCGTCTTCTCAACACATACATACCATTAATTCTCTTTTCAACGTGTGGTGAAATATGTATGATAAAGAAAACATTCCTTCAACACCTGGCACTTCTGCTGCCACCTCAAGCACTCCTGTTGCATTTTGTTACCAATAAGGAGCATTGGTAAATCCTGAAGAATTGTTTTGATGATGCTGCAAGAAGTGGTATTTGAAGAGAAAGTAAGTTCTTTTTTAGAAATTTGTTGATTTTTTTCAATATATATATAAAAGTATTTTTGAATTAAAAAAACTCTACTAAAAAAATTACTCTAAGACACTGCGTGGACAAACTATTTTTTACTTATGTCATTTAAAGTAATTATAAAAGTCATCATTAAAAGTTAATGGTGAAGAAAAATGTATTAATATTAAGTAAAAAAAATATGGCAAGATAATTTTTCGCTAACCTCGATTAAATGGCATTATTTAATTATTAAATACTATTTAACATTAAAATAAGCATTTTTATACTGAAGTAATTGTAATAAATTATCTAGACAGTAAACATAAATTACCTTACTTAAATAAAATATATTTTTTTAAAAACAATTCAAATTTAAATTCTAGAACATTTTAATCCCCTCAAAGTTACGAAAATTTCCCTGGTTAAAGAAACCAGGAAGCTTACCCTCAACTCTCTCAGTGTAAATGCTATTAATTTTCATATCATAAAAAGCTATTAAATAAATGGTAAAGTAAGTTACATATTCTAAAGTCATGTTTATTTTTAGAAAGACCATGAAAATAACGTTTTGATTAAAATTGGACATTAAATTTTAATATTCTAGATCAAAGTTCGAATAATTAAAAATTATAACTATCTTAATTGCATGGTTTTAGATTTATAAAACTTCCCCTATTCATATGTATCTTATTATTTTTTAAATATAATAAACTTTCTTAATTATTTTATAAAATAGTTGAACAGTCCCTTTTACTCATTTCTCTCCCCCTCTATCCCAACAAATACATGTATAAACCATTTAAAAATTATTGCCAAAAATTATAATATAACAGGAAAATATTATAAATGTATCAAGAAACAATTTATTCTCTCTGTTGTAAAACTTTAAACAAAAATTAGTATTTCCGTATATCATTTTTTAATTTCAAAATACATTTTTTTCCAATTATAACCTTTTAATATAAAAAGAAAAAAAAGTGATGAAATAACAAAGAAAAAATAACATAGAAATAAGAAAACGAAAAGAAGTGTAACAAATTAAGCCTAGCTTTCAAACAAAATCAAAATCCAAGAGTAAACAAAACAATGGTTGTTTGTTTTTTCATGTTGTTTTACGTTAGAAGTCAAAATTAGTCGAGTAAAAATCAAGATATTTTCATCTTCATTTTCTGTTATATCCAACTTCACCTTAACTTTCAAATCAAAGTTCCATAACCCTTTCAATCATTGCAAGCCCCATAACATCACCAAGCACAAAACAAAAAAGGAACTGATGTGGTTCACTCGTGAAAAACATTCTGTGCAAACATTAAGGATGAACTCCCAAATGTTGGACAAAGAACTTGACATCATAGATCAAGTCATTTTGTTATATAATCGGAGGCTAAGTTCTATTCAAATGGGCAAGAAGAAAAACAATGAAATATTCTTTTCCTACAGAAAGGCATCATAAGTACATTAGAAGCAGCTGCTGGCATGTACAGTGAGAAAATTCCTTTGTGAGAGAGACATACATTTGATGAGGCATCTGCTATCTCCCCATGAAACAAAATTTGGCAACTATGAAGGACAATGCATATGAACAGACAAAAAAAAAGAATCTACTTTCCTAGTTTATGATCTGTCTGTCACATGCTCGGTGCTTAAAATAAGTCTACGTTGATCATCATCATCCCTTTGCATTACCTGAGAAGGTGGACTTCTTCTAGAGCTTTGTGCTGGATGATGTTGAGGATCATACTTCTGAGAAGCTAAGTAATTTAGAGCTGTAACAACATCAACTATGACAGGTCGCATATTAGGCTGCTCCTGAACACACATTGCAGCAATGGCAAGAGCTTGGTATAACCCTCTCACCGGATATCGACCTTCAAGTAAAGGATCAACCATCTGGGGAAACTTTTTCCTATCTCTGAACAAGGGTCTTGCCTGAAAAGAACATGCCATGTTATTAATATTATGAATTTTGCCAATTCAGGTCATTTATCAAGTAAACAAGACACTTATTCTCAATTTTAATATACTCAACAAAAATGTGATCTGTTCACCTTAAAGGAAAGATTCAGAGCTTTATGATTATGTTTCAGAGATTGACGAGATTAACTGAGATTTTTTTGTACAAGGCAATAACTATTCTGAATAAGGACATTAATGAAGAACAAAAATGGAAAATGTAATGGTAACTATGCACTACCAAAAGTGAGCTTTCTGGTTACTAATAGTTCCAGTCAAGTAAGAGCACAGAAATAAGCGACAACAATTCATTGTTTACAAAATTTGGCAGTACATTATCGTTGTAAAGACTGAAAATCAATAAATACAGTGGTTTAAAATAAGAAAACCATAACTGCTAGGATATGGAAACCACCAAATATGTTGAAAGTGAAACAAATTCCCTGTATCACAGATATGACTAACATGTCATTACAGTTAGTATGATAAAATCATTTGATTAAGCATCTCACACATTGAAACTTCCGATTCCTTAAATGAAAATTTAACTAGACTCGATAAAACCAAGAAGATAAAATAATGGAGGGATTGTTACCAAGATAAAACCAAAGTAAAGTTACACTCAAAAAAGAGCACGCCAGTACAGAGACAAAAGAATAAAGGTAGGGCTTTTGGGGCCTCACTCGTTGCTTGCTACCAGATTGACTTGCAGCTCATACTAGCTGCCCAGATATTGTTGAACAGAGAAAGGCAGAAAGAGATGATTGTAACAGAAGTTGAGGCCACAGAACACAGGACAAAACACAAAAGAAAAGGGATTCTTCAACACAGACAATGGCATCAAGAGAGAGACTGAATATAGTCAACAAAGAACACAATCACAAGTAGGGTGTCTGAAAACGGTTTTGTGAATTTAGGCTCTAATACTGCCCTATTGTGTTAAGTTCAGTTGTGCCTTGGAACAACCCAAACGATTATCGTTTGGGTCAGTTTTTTCAGCAACAAATAGAATCACCAACTCACCCATGCAATTGCGAGTCGAGACAATCTTGCTGGAGTATATACAAGCCCACCAAGAAATGAGTTGGAATGTGAGTTGAACATAGTGATGGCCACAAACTCATGAACTTGTCCACGTCTACAAGTGAACTCATGAATTTAACAACCATGAAAGTGCAACAGAAATATTAAAGTAATAAAAAACAAACTCATCAAGGCTTAAAAGTAGCACCACCTGTGCTATAACTAATTACACTGGTTTACAAAAGTAAATCAACAAACAATCATGGATTCCTCATTCAAGAATACAATAGGTAAAAAGTAGTGACATACCCATGCAACTAGATTTTGTTCTTTGGCAGGTTTCATATGATCAATAGCCTTTCGCCCTGTGATAAGCTCCAAGAGAACAACCCCAAAGCTATAAATATCTGACTTGAATGTCAACTGACCCGTCATTGCATAATCTGGGGCACAATACCCATATGTGCCCATAACCCTTGTTGAAACATGGGTCTTATCACCACTTGGACCTACTTTTGCCAGGCCAAAATCTGACAACTTAGGATGATATCCCTCTCCTAACAAAATGTTAGAGCATTTCAAGTCGCGATATATCACAGGAGGCTTCATTTTATCATGCAGATACTCCAAACCCCTAGCTGCCCCAGCTGCTATTTTCATTCTTGTGTTCCAATCTAGTGGTTTGCTACCAGGTCGAAGATCTACGATAATAAGGCGCAAAACAAATGAGAAGACCTAGCTGTAAGGAATGATGCTGAAAATATATGGAAAAATTGAGATGATAGAATGATAACACATACCAAGCAAGTGGTTCTCCAAAGACCCCAATGGCATGAATTCATAAACTAATAGCCTCTGCTCTCCCTCAGCACAAAATCCAATCAACTTCACAAGATTAGGGTGGTCTGCCAAACTCAATGTCAACACTTCAACCGCGAATTCTCGAATCCCTTGAAGTCCATTAGGGTCAAGTTGCTTTATAGCTACAACCTACACAACCACTATCAAATCTTATTTTCACCACAAATCAAAAGTAACAATTAACATTCAAACTAACTTGACGCCATACACTCATCAGTAGTGCATAAATGCACAATACATTGACCAGAGCGGGGTCAGGTTCAGCGTATCAGTAAGTTCAATTGTGGTTTTTAACAATCCTTACGAAACCCCATACAATCCATTAACACATAAATGCACAATACATCACAACCATTGCAGGATCACATCCAATGCATTGAAAGAGTTTTCTTCTTTTTTTCAACAAACCTGGTTTATTCTCTCCAAGTGTCCCTTGTAAACCTTGCCAAAGCCTCCTTCACCCAAAAAGCAATCTGCCGTAAAATTTCCCGTCGCAGCTTCGAGTTCATTAAAACTGAATGACTGCGCTCGATTGCCATTATCTCTTTCATCCTGAGAACCCTCTTCTTTCAAATTTAAACTCTTCACGTCCAGAGCAAGCTGATCACCTTTAGAACCATCTTCCTTTTTCCCATTCACTTTGAAATCAACTTTGACGCTTTCTACAGTGTACAAAAAATGCAGATAAGGTAAAGCGGAGCGATAACAAAGAAAATCACACCCAAGAAAAATATTTTAATCCGGGGAGATACTACATACAGAACCAAAACAGCTGTGCAAAATGACAAACACAATTTTGATGGTGGATCTAGTAATTCCCATCTCGCAGCCAAACAAAACAAAAAAAAATGATCACGGTTAATTTTAATTTTAAGCCATCCAAAATAAAGCTATTCAAAGACTTAGAGCATAAAAAATGGCCAGAAAAGACGTCACAAGCCAAATACCAAAATTAACTACAATATTGAAACCAAACAAACTAATCAAAATTCCTTTTTTGTTTCCTTTTGCATATGCCCGAACGATAATTCCTGAAAAGAAATGAAAAGAAAAACTCTTCCAAAACGTAAACAGAAGTACCCGATGACCCCACCCCCAAAAAAATACGAACTTTGATCAGCTTATGACACACCCACCACAGAATCTTCACATTAAAACGAAAACCACTGAAAAAACACAGCAATCGGCACGATCAGACAAAATGGGTCACAAAAAGAAGGAGTGTGCTCATATGAAATAGTGAAATGCATCATTAAAGTAAAAAGAATAAAAATTTACCTGCGGCAGTGAAGTTGGAGGGTTTCTGGTCGAAATTCTGGCCATACTCTTCAGTGTCCGAATTGGTGCATGATTTCCCTGCGCAACAAAAGCAACCCATGTTCTTTCTCTGCCCAAGCTCCACCAAGAAAACAGAGACCCCCCCTCAAGAAGAAGAAACACAATTTTTTTTTAAAAAAACTGAGAATAAAAGAGTGACACAAACTCTGTGTGTTTTAGAGAGAGAGAGAGAGAGAGAGAGAGAGAAGAGAGAGAAGAGAGAGAGTCCTTTCTGATGTTTTTGGGTATTGTGAGTGCTTTAATATATTCTTGGTCAATATGAGGTGGAAATTAATTGTGAACAAATGTTCCATAGTCACCAACAAGCCACAATGAGGACAAAGGAAGCCAGGGGTGTTTCAGTCATTTCACACGCACGGGGAAGAGAATGTTATCACCTGAGGCCAATTTGTCCCCGATCAGGGGCTCTTTCGGTATTTCCCCCTCTTCCATTTTTTTGGATTTGGAGTAAGATTTTGATGAGATTTATCTGAGAACATTGATTTGAAGCACTAAGAGTTGACTGAAAATATTATTTTAATTAACTAATAAAATAAGATAACATTTAATATTTTATCCATCACACAAAATATATTTATTTTCATACAACAAAAAAAGTAACTATAAACCTAAAAGGAACACCAACTCATTAATTTGTTTTAGAAAACACACCTGTGTGAAAAAACAATATATTTAAATTGTTAAAATTAATATAAATTATTAAACAAATAAAAACATTTAATGCAATTAAATATTTATACTTTTGCTTGTTTTACACATTGAATTCCGAATTTTAACCACGTTGTATTCTTTAACCAAAGAGTCACTACTTATCTTCAAAAGGGAAAAAAGAATATTGAAAGTTACTTAGAGACTTATTAATGTTAATTCTTACCTTTAAAGTTAATTTAGCATGTATTTGCTGAAAAAAGTATTATATATTTTTTGTTTTAATGTAAGAAATATCTCTTTTCATGTACCTAAGAGTTTAAAACTTATATTAAAACAATATGTTTGTTTATATATAACTCCGTTAACTGATTTCCATATTTTAATACATGTAAGAAACTTATTTTTTATACATATATGTAACTGCTATCTATTAAATTATGTAATTTTATAATATTATGTAGTCATTGTTTTAATTAAAAAAGACTTAAATTTTGTTTAGTTTATTGTAATTCATGATATAAAAAACATGCTTTTAACTTATTTAAAACGCTTTATTGTTAAGTACGTTTTCTGATGAAGTTTGAATATTAGGTGGCGATGGATTCAGTGTGTGGTGCGAGCTGGTTCGCAACATTAACAGCAATGTGTGTGTCGTTTGAATAGCCCTAAATCACATTCTTCTGTTTCAACGTTTGCAAAACGCTTTGACCAAAACCCTGTCCTGTTTCTCTCTAAAAATATTTATTTAATTGGAAAAATAAATTAATGAAAAAGTCAACCTCTCGAACATCGCAGTGGGCCACACGGTGACGTAATCAAGTGGGGCCCACTTGCCTACGCGTACCGCACTACTGATATCGTTTCGAACTTTCGTTCCAAAGTGTCGCAAAAATGAAATTGACGGTGATCACGCGTTCTGTATCCGCCGCCGTAACGGAACTGTAACTCGAGACCGTGACTGCGAGTCAACCAATCAGAGAAGGGTTGCACGTGGAAGTGGGTGCACTGGATGATTGCTTTTTTGGATGACTTTTACTGTTTTTTATTTAGTAAAAAAAAAAGGCAGTGAGGGAAATTGTTTATAGTATATATGTGATACGTGAAACAGGATAACGTTATTTAAACAATTTTTTTTTATAACATTTAAATATAATTTATAAGTTATTCTATTATTAATTTAAAATTATTCTATAATCAATAATAATTATAAACATTATCATACATCAATTACAAAATAACATATAGATAAAATTTAAATGTTATCTAAGTATCGTCATCCGGTGGAATATGACATGTTATATATTAGCATTTTTAATTTGACTTTGCTGGTTGGGTTAAATATGTTTTTAGTGCCTGTAATTTGGGGCGAATTTGGTTTTAGTCCCTCTTTCAAACTAAGGTACAATTTAGTTCTTCAATTTTAGACAACTCTGGTTTTAGTCCTTCTTACCAAATTTTTTTTAACTTTATTTGCTATTTCAAGCACATTTCATTATAACATTTGGATTGTTTATACTATTTGACACATTTTTGCTTCAATGTTAACTGAGAAACGTGTTTGAAGCAACAAATAAAGTTAAAAAAAATTGGTAAAAAGGATTAAAACCAGAGTTTTCTAAGGTTGAAGGACTAAATTGTACCTTAGTTTGAAATAGAGACTAAAACTAAAATCGTCCGAAAGTATAAGGATTAAAAATATATTTAACCCTTGCTAGTTTCTTCCATGTACTGTGATTTTGAAATTTTTTAATTTTTAATTTTTTTTATGTATAATATACAATTATAGGACGTGGATAACACATAAATCAAACCAAATACGGATAATATAGTGAAATTATAATATATATAATTAAATTGAATTTTTTTGTGTAAAGAAACGAAAGATAATAATAGAATAAAGAAAAATTGGTGTGTAAATTAAATAGTAAAATAAAGCAGGAGATAGAAAGAGAGAGTGAAACGACGTAGTACCTTGAGCCAATCAAAAGAAGAAACGAGCAATCACACTAACTTTCATCTTTGCCAAGTGTCAAAATTTGTAACATTAACGAGTACTTGGTCGGTGCACCAAAACAACACAATTTTAGTCATCTAGAAACTTCCACCATCCAAACATTAATAACTTTTCCTTAGGATAGGGATCAAAAATTAATAATTCTATTAAAAATAGTTTAATTGGTATAATATTTTAAATTAATCCAACTGAATTGTATAGGGTTTTTAGTAAATCAAATTCAACTCAATTACAGTTATTTAAAATATATTATACTAGTAGTAATACATTTTGAATTTTTGTAAGTCTTGTGAGTTATCATAACTTAAAATAATTTAAACTTTAGTATTTAAATTACTATAACGATTCAGTTCCAATTTATTTAATAAAACCGTATGATTTTTCTACTTCAAAATTGTTTATATAACTTGTGATAGTTTTACCTTTTGATGAACCCTTGTTTATTTTTAATTAATATTTTACTCACTTCTTCTCTTTTTCTCGAAAATAATAATAATAATAATACATTTGATAAAGAAAAGAGACGTTGTTTTAATAAAATTATTCAAGAAAACATATTAGTTATTACTTTTAATAAATATGAGAAAAAAATCTCAAAATTACAATTATAACGAAAAAAGAATAGCGTTGCGCAGTACCGAAACTAAATTATTTTGAAAAGTAACACCACAAATATAATTTCTTTTATCAACAATTATCTAATTAAATAGAATTTCATATTCGATCACAATGTTTAATAACAAAATACATACTATTCTTACCCACATCAATATTATCACATAGGTTAAAATTTAATGCTTAAAATAATTTAAATACTTTTCCATTTTTCCTTTTCTAATGTGTTTTTTAAGAATAAAACTTAAAAAAGTAAAATTTAAAATAAATAATATCTCAAATATAATTAAAATAATAACATATATAAATTTCAATATCATTTTTATTTCAATTTAAAATCTGTTGGGATAAAATCAATTTTAATGAAAACAATTAGTCTAAATAATAAAAGTTTTATTAAGTATTAAAAACTAAAATTTAACACAATGGATTACATTATAAGAATTCCACATTAGTGTATGAGCACTAAATGATATTGATAGCAACTTTTTGTTAATTAAGATAACAAATTGTTTTAAAAATGTTGATTTGATAAGAAGATGGGGTTTTTGAAAACGACAAGGAGAATAGATAGTTGATTAGGTACGTATTGAAGTGTTTCTTCTAAGATTGTAATATTATTTTCTTTTGTGTGATGATTAATGCTAAAAGACAGAACATGACAAAGATTCAAAACACGTGTAGCTAAATCCAAGGTAAACTTCATAAGCTTTGTTTCATGAATCACAAGATAATGTTCCAATCACTTTGAATAAAGAATAACATTTTTTTTTTTTTCATTTCATCGTCTCTTAAACATTCATATTTTTTAGAGGTAATGTGAAAACATCATTCACATCCACAAACACATGGTTTCTTCTAGAAAACCTCAAGAAAAAGACTTCCACTCATCATATAATCTAACTATTTTGTAAACTATTTCCAAATCATATAAACATTAATGGGTGTTTGTCTTTTCAGTGAATTTTCTATATAAAAAAAATTAATAAACATGTATTTTTGAGACAGGAGATAAATACTTTCTTTAAAGGCATTTCATTCTTTATATGAGATTTTTCATCATGAATTTGTGTTAAATTTTATAAATTAAATACAAATATTTAATAACCTCTACAAATAAATGCATTACTTGAAACGAAAAATATTTGAAATAGATAAGCAAATAGTAAAAAGAAATATATAAAATGTGTGAATTGGATTATACAGATAAATTATTGGAGAAAGGTAGAATAAAATAATAAAGTATTCCAATATAAATTACTCGAATGTAAAGATTAATAATAGGATTAAATATGTTTTTGGTCTTTTAACTTTCAGTAAAAATTGGAATTAGTCTCTCTTCAAAACTTTGGTCTAATTTAGTTCCCTAACTTTATAAGTGAATGAATTTAGTTTTTTTAATTAAATTTTGTTAATTTTATTTGATGATTCAAACGCGTTTCTCAATTAACATTAAAACAAAAATGTGTCAAACAATATAAACAACCCAAATACTATCGTAAAATGTGTTTGAAACATCAAATAAACCTAATAAAATTTAGTTAAAAAAACTAAATTCATACGTTGAAAGAAGACTAAATTAGACTAAAGTTTTGAAAAGGGACTAATTCCAATTCTCATTGAAAGTTAAGTAACCAAAAACATATTTAACCCGTATAATTTAAGATTTCCATGATTGTTTAAAAGTTTCGACCTTTATCATCTTATTACGAGATACACATAAATTTTGAGTAGTTATAAATTTTCAACAACTTCTATTTAATATTGACCATTAATAATTTTAACATTCAATCTCCATTCTTGATAATAATTTTGAATCATGTTTGGTTTATACATGTGATGACATCTACTTTTTTTTTAAAAAACTTTAATTTACAGGTTTAATATTAGATGACATTATTTGCATAGTCGAAATAAAGTTACAGAGTGCATGGTAAATTTTCTTTTAAATTTTTAAGGAAAATAGCTTTTTTACAAGTTTAAATTAACTTACACATAAATTAAGAAAAAAAAAACTAATATGAAAAACATCAAAAGAAAGTTAATATGAAAAGCTATTACAACTTAACTTATAAATAACTTAGTTTTAGTTGACAATATTTATTTTTTTATATTTTCTATAAATATTTTGCAAGAAATTTCTATAATCACATCCTATATAATAACATATTATGTGTTAAATAGTGTATAAATAAACGGAATCTTTAATTTTTTTATAGGCAACTAAAACTTGAATTTAAAATTTTGAAACGGAGTTTACAAAGGATTTTATGAACAGACAATAAGAGTGACGTGGTATGTTTCAGTAGAAAATAATTGGATTATTTGGTTGTTTGTACCAACGCTTTAGAAATTATACAATGATATTTTGATAACTCTTTTTTAACAATTTTTTACAATAAAACACGAGTTATTATTTTACTGATTTATTTAAATTTATTTTTAAAAAAATATTTAAAACAGACGAATCATAGACTACCATATATACGTTGTCAAAAAGTTGTCAGCAAAGAATTGTTAAAGAGAATTTTTCCTTATAAATTAAGGCCACGAATGTTCATATAAAAAATATATTTGATGAGATTTTGACAAGTATCAATTAAATAATATTTTTTCTTAAACAGTGAGATCTGAGAATCATTCTCGAAGATCAATAGTCAAATAGCATTTTTGAAGGGTGATTCTGGTATCAATTACAAGGAATTGTTTGAGTATTATAATTTATAATCTTTAGATTGATTTAAAATCTTATTGGCTATTATTTTGATTATAAATAAGCTAATTTATAATATAATAATGAAAACTGTCATTTTTTATAGTAATAAAATTATTATTATTATTATTATTATTATTATTAGTTATGAAATTAAATATAAATAATTTTTATAATTTTATTGTAAATAGTTTTTACTCATTGAAAATTTTACAATTAAAAAAATGCTCAAATGAAGAAAAATATTAAATTTAAAAAATAGTAAAATGATAAAATGATTATTTTAATTCTAAAAAAATGTAATTTAAAGAGTAAATTTTGAAAAGTAAATGTAAACATCAAAAATAGAAATCCTTTTTAACATAGGTATAGATAATAAAAATAACTTGTATTTTATTAGTCATTTTTATAAAAATCCGAGACCTTTTTACTAATTTTATTTACTTTAAAATTGAGAAAAGAATTTTAAACTGAGAATGATTATTCTTACATAGAACATACTTGACTATACTTATTCAATGTTCTGACCTACATATTTTTTTCAAAGCAACGGTAAAATAACATATTTTTTAAACTCAAACTTTAATTATACATGAAAATATTTTAGTGCCATTCACCATCATAAGAATTTCTCTTTATAATTCGCTACTAAATTTCATATTTTTTTTTTTTTCATTTTTGAATAAGATTGTTAAAACATTTATAACACTTTCGTATTGTTTTGACCAAAAATTCTAGTGCTATTTTAAACTATCATATTTTATATATATATTATAACCAATTTTTATCCCTAAAGTCAAGAAGTAATTTTTTAGTACCGTTCTTGTGTAATAACATATTTTTATTGCTGAAAATATATATTTTCGTAAAAAAAGAAGTATTGTTTGAATTCGAGGAACTTAAAAATATTTTTCATTTAATTTTAATTAATTACGATTCAAAAGTTAAATTCTATCATTTAGATGAAAGAGTATACCTTTTTAATTAAATAAAATTTATTTCTTAACCAGAAATTATTTCAAATTAGAATTCACATAAATCATTAACACGGTGTTTTAAGTAATGAGTTGTTAGGAGGAGAGAAAATACTTAGTTTCACATTAAGGTAATACAAAGCCGTGAAAACTATGTTTCACATATTTCGTTTATATTATATTATACATATACATAATTTGCTAATTTACGTCTTTTTTTTAGTTGATATATTTTATCAAATATATCAAATTTTAAAAGACAAAAAAATCTTCACTATAAAAATACTTTAAATTTAAGAATATTTTAATAACTTTAAAATTTAATTTAAAATAAAAAAATAAAAAAGTAATTATTTACAAGACTTAATAAATAAAAGAAAAAATTAATAACTATTAATACACATCTCAGCAATAATGAAAAAACTAATAACTTCAATTTACATAAATTAGTAAATCCTTATATATATATATATATATATATATAATTTCTACCAAAATCTAAGTTCACATGATTAAAAGTGTAAGATTAGGGTTATTACTTGATGATAGAAAATGCTTTTATGATTTGATGATAGCAAAATCCTTTAATCTAAAAAAGAAAATGTAAAGATTTAAAAAAGATATTTATGTTATTCCTGAAGGTACAAGAAGATGAAAAAGTTGTTCCAAGTGGGTCGTAGTAGATGGTTCAAGGAAACAATGGCGACAACTTTAATTTTTACTCGAGTGAGAACCCTAGATGTTTCACTCCGTACCAACAAACTCCAACTACTCACAGTTTAGGTATACAGACACAAGTTTAACCAATAAATGCACTTATTAAGAAAAAATATTGAACATGATTTTAATATATTCAATATGTAAAAAAATAGTTTTATTGAATCCATTAAATTTTAATCTTTTTGATTGAGAGCATTGTTTATTTTATATATCTTTATCAGGTATTTTGAAGAAAGTCGTTGGGTTATAATTTTTACTAAAACGAGGGGGCAATGTGAAGCAGACAGCTGAAACAATTATTGCTAACAACAGAACTATGATTACAATAATTGATTTATGATTCACAAGTTAGAACAGTGATATAATGACATATTTTTATGACATCTATCAACATTTTATAAAATAAAATAATTATAAAAATATAAATTTTTATATTTCTTTTAAGAAAGTAAAAAGTGAAAAAAATATATTAAATAAATATAAAAAATTTAAGTGAATCAAAAAAGTTAAAAAGACAGTTATTCGAGTTGAAAAAGATCGTTTAAAGTGGATGAATAAGATTGAAGTCCTAGTGAGGGAGAGGAGAATTGTTGAGAAAAAAGTGAGGTTATTTGACAACAATTCATATAAAAATAAAATAGTTATAAAAAAAAATAAAAGTTTGTACTTATAAAGAAAAAATGAAAATAAAAAATAATGAAAGATAACGTTATGTGAGTGTAAAAAAAAATTGGATGTGAAAATCCTAGCATATAGAACAGTGACATGAAGATAAGAGGCAGAGAAACTCTATTCTCTCTTCCTTTTCAGCCACGACAATGAATTTAGAAAAGAAAAAAAATTTTTAACAACACTTTTTTAATAATTTTTTGACAACACATACGTGACAGTTTGTGATTGATCTGTTTTAAATATTTTTTAAACATAAATTCAAATAGACCAATAAAATGATGACACGTGTCCCATTGTCAAGTGTTATCAAAATATCATTATCCTTCAGAAAAAGGAAGTAAAAGCTAACATGATAAATTTTATTCATCAGAGGTTAACCTATCCAAAGGTAACCACTTCCATGGGTCCATTTGGAGTTTTGAAGTTCATACAACCAATATCATCAGATCATAGAAAGTTGTCCTGAAGGTTCAAATTAAATATCTGTTCTTCAAAACAACAGAGGTAAAGGTAAACTACCTAATCACAGGTTCCCACTACACAAACTTCCGAGCTCCTTCCTAGGTGATTGTGTGAAGGACTAGTCTGACAGCAAGAAGCTGGAGGTCGCTACTGGAATATAATCAGTCAAATAATGGCCAGCATTTCGCTGGTGTCATTGAGGAATGTCGGTATTATCCCCAGGTACCAGGTTGTCACTTTGGTGATCTTTTTCTTCTTTGGCTTCAGACCAGAGAAAAATTTGGACACAGGTTAACCCAGTACTTCTATAATGCAACACAGATATATAAAGTGAATCCAAGTATGCAGCAACAACTTACACTGTTCGTCTAACAAATTGTCCCCTAATACGAGGTCGCTGTTCTGCTAATTTTTTCCTGCTATGATATCGAACCTGGAAAAGGAATGGAAATTCCAGAATATTCAAAGAAGTCAAATTCATGACGACAATATATAACATGTCGTGGTTATTGACGATGAGGATCAACTCATTGACGAAAACATGGACATACAAGTCTTACAAGGCAAGTACAAAGTACAATAAATCACATAATACTACTTGACTTGGGTAATTTGGGCAGTAAATATCTTACTTTTTAAATAAAGGGAAAATAATTTTGATAAAATTGCAGATATATAAAATACACAGAATGCAGAGAAGATCACCAGACCATTCATTTATAGAGATTATACGGATACGATGACAAGGGCATAACCACATCGCAATTCTCAAATTGACAAAATCCACATTTAATAAATATCTTCAGCGAACATATTATAACCACATAATTTAAAATAGAATTACCCTTTTCTCAAAGCATCTTTCTTTTCTCTTTTGACGAAACTTGGTTAAAGCAGCCTCTCTCAATGAAAGTCGTCCTTCATCTGCCCCATTCCCAATGTTTTTCCTATCAATGCCACCAATTCCAATGCTCCCAAGAGCCACATTGCCATTTTCCACATTTACTGTCCTCATTGTCATGGTTCCGTCCTGTCCATTGCTCCCATGTCCATTGCTCCCGTGATCACTCTCCCCAGCATTTCCATCTATTGTGTAGTTTGCAGCATTACTTTCTGCTGGCCCTCCAAACGCATTTGATGATACACATTGCTGAGCAGTGTTGGTTGGTCTTTTGAGTAAGAGATCATGATCTGATTGTAGATCTACAGCCGCTTTACGGGAAATGTGATTATAATGGTGAAGCTCATAATGAGTGTGCTCGGCTTTGAATTCATGTTCAGAGCTTCCCACTTGTCCTCTAACAATTTCCATATATTCTTCCCGGGCATAAGTTTTCTTCTGAGACGAAGAGATACTATTGTTCCGTAATGCTCGGAGTTCAGAGGAATTAAATGAGCCCAAACCTCCTACAGACTCTGGCATCTTGTCAAAATTACAAGGTTTGGTGCCAAGATATGTATTAATGGAGGCCATGTCATTGATGTTGTTGCTCCCATTAGATTGCTGGTTTGGAGGAGTGACATTTGAGTGAGATGGAAAATGTATTACCTCTGCATTAGGTGCAGCTGAGCCATTGGCCAGTGGAGAACAGCTTCCTACATTTCCTGTTTGAGCCTGATAAGAGGTAAAGAAAAACATAAGGCTTGCCCAAAGATTAAGCCTTTGCTTAGTTGAGGGAAGAGAAATGTGTGGAGAGAAATTCATGGAAAAGAAAAAAAATGGAAAGAGAGTGGACAAATAAAATTTTTACATATATACACGTTTGATTTGAAAAATGCAGAAAAGGAAAGATATTTTTTTACAATCAACCCGTTTACCTCAGATATTTTTTGTTTATATCTTTTCCATTTCAAATGATTTTTTAATCTATTTTATTTTCCACTTCAATTTACTTAATCCATTATTCTTTATAATATAACAAGCTCCAGCTGAACTGCTTGGGGTGGGTGCAAGCTGAAGCAGCTCTTAGAAAAAAAATAGGCAGTTGCTCCTGAAAAAAGTCACCGGTGGAAAGAAGTACTTGAGATTAAAAACAGAAAAATATAATTTTTGAGGGTACATGAATCCTTCTCATGTTCTACTATTTATATTGATAAAAAATTAATACACTAGAAAGATAGAAGGTCAAGAGACTGTCCTAGACTTAATGCCTTAGATAAAAACTATAACCCATATTCTCTGGCATATTTAGGTACGTTCAGTGAGTTTCTTTTTTCTTTTGAACTTTAATGCCCTAGATAAAAACTATAACCCATATTGGATACTGGATTCTGGGGCTACCAACCACATGACACCTTTACCTCAACATTTCTCTTCTTACACTCTTGCCCTAATAACAAGAAAATATTCACAGCTGATGTCTCTCTGATTACTACAATAAGCAAGATTGTCACACTCAAGAGTTTATATAAACTTACATGAATAACATTCTAATTCAAATTAGAGACCTCAAAATTAAATAACTTCAAATAAATAAGTTCACAAAAATATTGTAAAACATAATTGAAATGTCAAAGTCTCTATGTTTAATCCTCTAATAATGGCATCATCATCTTCATCCAACTCTTCACCTAATGAATGTTGTACATCCTCATAGTCCCTAAAAGTTATATTATCAAGATCAAGAACATCTAGAGTTTGATATGTTGTTCCTCCATCTAAGTGAACATTTTCACCATCATTTTCACCTTCAGTTTGCCCAATCTCTTGCCCAATCTCAACAACATCATTTGCCTCTTCAGTTATCCATTGAATTTGTCTACTTTTCAACTTCAAGTTATACATCACATAAACTAAATCATTCATCTTTTTCTGATGCATATGATTTATTCTCTTTGTATAAATATAAAATGAAATATAAATTTTTTAATAAAGATATAAACTTAATAAAGAAAATTATAAATTAAAAATAATTTAAATTACCATTTTATATGATCTCCGATTATGCTTCCATCCTAAAGAACTACAAATCAAGCTTAGAATTCGAATAACAAATCTCTTCAATTCTGGAGTTCCATCCCCGAACATCGCCCAACATTTTCCCACGATTTAATTCTTTCCTACATTCCTTTGCATCTTCCATTCCAAAAAGTCCTCTAACAAAATGAAATTCAACAATCTTCAAATTAATCTTTCCTCTTTCTACCATATCTGGTACCAATCTTCTCATGCACATATACAATCATTCTTTCACCTCTCCACCATCGTCACATCTAAAGTTAGGTTCATAGTAGAAATAGGGGTTCAGAAAATAGGCAACTGTATGCAAAGGCCTATAAAGTTGATTATCCCATTGAACATCAATTATTCTCCAAACCTCTTCATAAGTACATATAACTACCAAACCAATTATCCAATATTAGAAATACTTTCACACATAAATAATTAAACTTTGAATGACTATAAGTTTGAAATTTTACCTCTTGTTAATATTGTTAAAGTTGGATCTAATATTCTCTTTTGCACAATCCAACTCTTCACAAATGAAACTCATTGCGAGTTTTACATCTGAATCCACCAATCTCAAGACCACCATAAGAGGGGTAACAACTTTTAGGCATGTGGAGACATTCTTACAAACCCGACTGCCTAATACCACATGTTCTATTCTTTTCCCCTCTTGTGAAGTTTCAAAATTGCTTGTTTTCCATTCCTCTTGCTAAACATGGTCAACAATGTTACCTTCAATTCATGAAGACAAACAAGAGTTAAATAAGCCATGGCAAAATCTAGTCACACTTGGTCTTATAAAGTCTCTATCTTTAGTGAAATTTTTCAACAACGAAATCAACATTGATCTTCCATAAATTAAAGTGGAATCCTTCTTCCCTTCTTAATTGTCAATTCATGGACCATCAAATTCTTTTCAAAATCTTCAAAGATCAAATCAATTCAATGTGCTGCATATGGAATCCAATACAATTTTTTCCTTTTTTGCATCAATAACTCTCCAGCTGCCTTGAATTTGAAACATTAGCAGTGACAACTTGAACAACATTTTCTTCTCCAACAAACTCAACAGCGTCATCTAACATTTTGATTACTTTATCAATTGTTTTTGAAATGTTTGAGGTGTCAAGTGAATAAATAAAAACCGTCCCTTTAGGGCTATTCACCAAGAAGTTGTAAATAGAACGTCCTTTCTTATCCGTCCAACCATCAAACATAATGGTACAACCAGTTCTCTTCCACTCCTTATATTCCTCAAGGATTGTATTTGTTTTGTTCATAGTTTGTTTCAAGAGCTTCTCTCTAAAATCATGATAAGATGGTGCTTTGTAGCCAACTCCATACTTACTAATTATTTCACACATATTTGCAAATGTTGGATTTCTAGTTACATTGAAAGGAACCGAACGAGTGTAAAGAGTTCAGCCACTTGAGCATCAACTTCTTCTTTGTATCATTTTTTCATCATTTGATTTATAGTTGCTTGGACTATCCCCTAGCCAGTAGTAGCAACTTTTTGTTTATTAAAATTGAACACCCTATGTCCTCCTTCAACACTTTGACTTTCTTTAAGGTCTTCATCAACAACATTTAACTTTTTTCTCTTCAAAGAAGCATCCTTAGCTTCTAAAACTATTTTTATCAAAGAAGCAGCCTTAGCTTCTAAAACTATTTTTATCATAATTTCTTCCGAAATAATGAACACAAGGTTCATAATCCTCCCTTGTTCCAGCAAAATGATGTTTAAATCTAAAAATGCCTCAACTCACAATCTTTGAGCAATAGTTACATTTAACTTTTTCTTCCATTACCACTAATATCAAATCCATGTTTCCATCCAACATCAGACCGATTTCCCGAAACATTTTTGCTTCTACTTTTAGTGGATGAAGATGCACTTGGATTAGTATCCATTGAATTTGATGCATTTCCAAACATAGTGCTTTAAGCTTTTTCACTACAAAACATAAAAAGAAAAATTAGTGGCAAGGGCTTAGGCTTTACGGTTCAGAAACATTTACATTTTAAAAACAAAAACAATGGTAGAGGCTTAACTTAGGGGCTTTATTGTTCACAAAGAAATAACTTCACTCACCAGTGATGCAATGCTCGAAGGAGGCAAGACCAAGAGACGCGAGCCGACCGCGAAAGAACACGGCGACAAACTTAGAGGAGGCGAGGCATTGGTGGACAGGATGGTCATAGAGGGAGACACAAGGGCGCAAAAGACAATGGTGGAGTGTAGCACAACAAAACAAAGAAGAATCGTGGTGGAGGACAACAAAACATGCCCTAATAAGGTCATTAAACCCTAAACCCAAAACGACCTCGTTTTTCTTCATTCTTTCCACCTTTCAAGCTTCAAAATCACTACAAGCTTGCAATTCTACATGATCCTATTGATTTCACAGCTGATTCCATCGATTCTACTTGGAAAACGAGTTTGCTTCCAAGTTAACTTGGGAGGCAAGTCTAGAAACATAAACTCATTCGAGTTAATAAGTTAACTCGCAAGTTTAATAACCATGGCAGCAGGTCAAGGAGAAATTCAAACAATCCAATCCATAACCCTTAAAAATATCCTTCATACTCCTAAATTGTCTATCAGTTTGATTTCATAAAAACACTTATAAAAGACCTATCATGTAATGCTATTTTTTATGACAATGTTTGTATACTAAGGAACAAGTACTCAGGGAGGACGTTTGGACATGCTAGAGAATGGAATGACTTGGATTACTTGGACAATCTGAATCTGCCACCAGAACGGGAAAATAACAACTCTTTTTTCTCTGATTCAATAAAGACCAACAGGGAGAAGGTCTTCCTACATCACTGTTGCCCTGGACATCCTTCCTTTAGAGTCATAAAATAGTTATTCTCTCCCCTTTTTAACAAATTAGATGTGGAAAGTCTCCATTGTGAAGTGTGTGGAAAGCCCTATGGAGATTCTGTCCTCCTTTTATCCTAATGTGTCCACATCTAAGCACCTTGTTCCAAGAATATATGAGTGTGTATCTTTTGTCCATGTCCACGTGGCAATAGAAGTAAACTTGGTCTTAGAGCCTTAAAATGTATTTTCATAGGATACTCATCAACACAAAAGGGATATAAATGCTATTACCCTCCATCCCAAAAATTCTTTGTCCAAAGATGTCACTCTTTTTTAGCACAAAAGTTACTTCCACCACAATCATCTTCAGGGAGAGACTGCAAGAAAGGAAGATGATTTCCTTATGCTCCCTGACTTAAGTTTAAGACCAAAAATAAGCACTAAAAGTGTAACAACTGAGAAGGAACCCACTATATCCACTCATGATGGAGCTAGTGTAAGATTTGGGAAAAACAGGTTTATACAAGGAAGACAAAGGCTATTTCATAATCTGTCCATGTCCAACAATCCAACCCAACATTACATGAGGTAACTACCCCTGATCCTTCAATCTCCTCAAAAATGGATGAAACAATAGACCCAAGAAACAACAAATTTCGTGAGAATAGACTAAAACCTATGACTCTGATTCCATATCGAATATAATAAAACTAAATATGAGATTAATTTCTCGTGTCTAAAATACACATAGGGTAATATATTTATAATGAAAAATGATACAAGTATATATGACAACAAACATAAATATGGTAAATAGAAGATATTGTTAAAAAAAATATCAACAATATCAAACAATATCAAAAGTCTAATTTTTCCTAATTAAAATAAAACGCAATATATCTAACATCTCTTATCGTTTATTATAACTTTTGTGATGATTCACTCAATCCCTTTACCCCTGATTTGTTGGTTGAGAAGAAATTGAATATTCATTCAGAGATTATTCATACCGAGGAGTAGCCACTCAGACAAGTTGATGAGGTGAGTAGGATTTCGGATGGAAGTCAAATCATGCAACTCAAAAATCTTAATCTCAAAGCAAAAAAATAAAGTTGTCAAAGGACATCACCTGGTTAGCAGAAGAAGCAGTATTATATCTGCACAATGAAAATAAATGTTATGTATGTAATGGAAACAATATTTGCTTCCACTAGAACTTAATTATGCTGGAAAATTTTCTCTTACTTTGAGAATGCTGATTGGTCTGAATGTCTCAAAACATTGCATTCTTCACCCGTGACATTTTTAGGATCTCTTACTTCTCCCAGCCTTTTCAAAGTTAGTTCCAGGGATGGATGCTCTTTGGGGCAAGAGTTTTCTTTCGTTAGTGAGAAACCAGAGAACCCATTTGGAGTGTTCAAGTCTCTGCTTTCAGTCTGTGGACTGTTGCTATCAGTAACATCAATAACATTCATAGTATGATTTTCCTGTGTCCTGGTTTTACCACCATTGCATTCCATTTCTCCTTTTTCACAGGCATTATTACTCTGTCCTTTAACTATCTGCATATCATCATCATCAGACATTTTATTTGCCCCTTTACCCATTGGATGGCTAGACAGTCCCTCAAGTCGATGCTCTAGTTGCGTACTCAAAGATATTCCCACAGCCAAGTCCTTGCCCATTGCAACATCATCTGGAAAGAAAATAAGTGGTTTATTCGGGGATATATCCAAATCCATATAGTCAAGTCTAAAAATAGATACTATCAAGCCATACCAAGATGATCAATAAGTTCAAGGCACTCCTTTTCTGTTGCATGCACCCATCTACTACTAACTTTTTCAGTCTTCGTTTGCATCACTCGGGCACAAGTGCTATCAGGGGGATCAACCAATTGTTTACGTGGTGAAAGTGGATGAGGACTGCCAACTTGAGCCAGACATTTAGTCCACGAACTCTACAAAAAACGGGAGCTTTATGTAAGGGGCCAATCAGGCAGAGAAGTGCACAATTAAGTGAACAAGTGGTTAACAATCTGTTAACAAAAAGAATCAATGAGAATGGAGAAAAAGCATAGAAATGAAGTGACAAGACAACCAGAACAGAAAAGAGCACAGAAAAGATCACAAAAAAATAAAACTAATACAGAAAGCGACTGTTCTTTGTCCCAAGCCCTAGTTAGGCGTAACAACAAAAGGAAGCAATACATATTATCGTATTATACATAAAATGTAACATAAACAAAAGTGACGCATGTTTTCCAGTTCAACCAAAAGCAGCAAAGATTTTTCATAAACTACACCTGCCATAAAATTTGGGCCTCCTTGTTTTAACCAACACCTTTATTACAAACCGATCAAAAATTGGTTCAAAGTAGCACACATCAAATGGTCACAAGAGTCGAAATGGTTGTTTTGTAGGAAATTAGATAATTAGATAGTTTCTAATGTTCCAATGCAAAATATGTTATAATTAGAGGAAATATCTTCTTAATTAAAGAAGATATTACAATCTTCCTAATTAGAAAAAATAGATGTGTAAACTTCTAGATTATTTTGTTTCCCTAATTTCCTATTTTAAATCATTAGATTATTACAAATAGAGGAATTGAGAATGTAATTTATATGATTTTTCAGAATAATAAAATCATTCTTATTTTCAACTTGGTGTCAAAGCTTCCAATCTTGGTGGCTTCGTTTCCGCTGCATCAGTAGCCACCCGCCACCGCCAACTAAGGTTGTTGATAGGCCAGAAAGGTACGTCCAACTCCCACGAACACAACACCAGAAGTCGTTCCGCGAAAGAAGCCTCCACGCACCGCCACCGTCCCCAACAAGTGTAGCCCACACGCCTAGGTCCGGCAAGACCCACTTGCTGCTGCCGTCATAGACGGGGTCTACTCAAAGATGGGTAAACTCCATGGAAAAAATATTGTTCTCGAGTGCATGGGAAACAACAAAGGGTCTACTCAAAGATGGGTAAATCATACTAACTCAGAACAAGAAGCCACCAATCAATCTAGTCCTTCATCACCACCGGATCTTGATATAAAAGCTTATAAAAGGAACTCGAGCGCTTGAAAATAATGGTTGAATCAATGAGTAAGCCCTCTGGATCATGTACTCTGTCCATAAAAGGTATGATTTGTCTCAATATTGTTGTCGTGTGTCTCAAGGTATTTGGATCCTTGATTCGGGAGCAATTGATCATGACACCTTTCAGTGTGTCCTTCGACTCATGATAAAAGAAATAAAGAACAACTTATTACAGTTGCAAATGGTTAGGGTATACCTATATGTGGCTCTGGAAATATAATTTTGGACTCATCTATTGTATTGAAGGATGTTTTACATGTTCCTCAATTAGCTAATAGTCCAATCTCTACGCAAAAACTAACAGATTTAAATTGTTCCGTAACATTTTTCCCAACTTATTGTGTTTTTCAGGACCTTGCCACGAGGAAGACGATTTTAACTGCTAAGGAACAAAGTGATTTGTATCTTTTGGAGTCTGAAGACCAAAGCAACACAAAAAACATGAGTCAACAAGCTACATCTGAGACATGGGCAAATTTCCAAATATAGTTACATCATCAAAGGCTTGGGCATCCCTTATTTAATCTCATCAAGTCCTTATTTTCCCATTTGTTTACCAAGGAATCTGTTGAGTCTTTTAATTGTGATATTTGTCAGTTGTCAAAACACTGTCATGCATCTCATCGTATTAGTAATAAAACGAGTACTTCTCCATTTGATTTAATTCACTTTGATTTTGGGGTCTGTCATAGAATCTACTTCCGGAGCCAAATGGTTTGCTACCTTTATTGACGATTGTAGTTGTGTCACATGGACATACCTTATGAAAAATAAATCAGAAGTTTTTCAAATTTTTGTTAATTTTTCTCATCTTGTCCAAAATCAATTTGGAAAAAATATCAAAAGAATCAGGTCTGATAATGGTACTGAATATGTGAATCATAAATTTCTTAGATTTTTGTCTCATAATGGTAATTTTCAAGAATTAATATGGTATAAGAGTTATGGTTAAAACCTATCCTAGCGATATTTGCTGTTTGATGGGCATGTTGTTCTATCCGTTATCAGGCCGTTATCAGACCACCCATTAATATCTAGTCTTACATTTGAGATGTATATACCTCGGCATAAGGGGATGTGTTGGAAGTCCTATATTGACTAAAGATAAAGCCAATTTATAATATATAAGTGGGTGCAAACCTCACCTTACAAACCGGTTTTGTAGGATTGAGTTAGACTTAAAGTTCACTTCTTAACAATATATATCTAGACATTTTTTTTAACCTGACCTAGTATAGAAAATTAGGAAGAGTGGCGTGGGGCCTAGAGTTCTGCAATAATTCATGTCTATTGTCAGAATCCCTTGAAATATACTGGAGATATTTCCTTGTTCAAATTTATTTACATTCCACAAATTAAGTGATTTAATTACATTTCAAAATTAGGAGCATAGGCTCCCTTTATATTTTATATTTTATTTTGTTGGATAATTATAGGGATAGGTTGTGTCTATAGAAAGATAGGCCCACCCTTTCGGATTTTCATATTTATTAATGCATAACCCTATGCGCTCTACACAAATTAGGGATTCAGCCTACGTGTCTTTCTCTTTTATTTCCTCATGGTATCTAGAACTAGGTTTAGTCCTTGCCTCCATGGTGAATCGATGCTAAATTGCTTTTGGAATTTTCTTTTTGGTCTTTGTCTTCGCCATCCCAGTGCTATTGTCAGAATCCCTTGAAATATACTGGAGATATTTCCTTGTTCAAATTTATTTACATTCCACAAATTAAGTGATTTAATTACATTTCAAAATTAGGAGCATAGGCTCCCTTTATTTTTATATTTTATTTTGTTGGATAATTATAGGGATAGGTTGTGTCTACACAAATTAGGGATTCAGCCTACGTGTCTTTCTCTTTTATTTCCTCATGGTATCTAGAACTAGGTTTAGTCCTTGCCTCCATGGTGAATCGATGCTAAATTGCTTTTGGAATTTTCTTTTTGGTCTTTGTCTTCGCCATCCCAGTGCTACCACCACCCAATCTAGTCTCCAAGCCATGCTCTCCTCATCACCATCTACGTTGCTTACATTGCCATGGTCATCGCTGCCACAATTTGGACAGGCGACACAACGATTTTGCTTGCCTTAACTAGGCAACCATGACACCACAAAAATAATGGCAATCAGAGTTCCAATGCCTTGCCCCAGCCCTCACTAGTACAGCAGCCCTCACTGGCACCCCTGCTTCCCACCATGCATGGCGATGTATCAAACCTCTTTCCAAAATATTGTTGAATTTTCCCCCCTTTTTTAGGGTTGTTTCTCTCTCCTGGCAATCATTTTCTCTCTACAATTATCTATGGCCTCCTTTGCCACTCTTATGTTTGATCGGTCCATATATACAAATTATATTTGTTAAAAAATAGACTTTAAATCTAACTCAATCTCACAAAATAAGCTTTTAAAGTAATATTTACACTCACTTATATAATGTAAATTGATCTTGTCTCTAGTCGATGTGAGATATTAATGTGCATCCTTCATATGGAACTAATTATGATACTTGGGCATCAAACATCATACTTTGGCTTAAGAGTCCGGATTATGTTGATCATATGAATAAAAATGTGGCCACAATTGCTGACAATGGATTTTCCAGATGGATTTTCCAGATGGTAATGGGATGAGCTCCCAAGTTTTACCATTCTAACAAGAATTTCATTAAGCATGTCCTAGCACCAACTAGGATGGGCTAAGGCATCCCCGACAAATTTTGAGATTGAAGAGTAAAGATAAACGAAAGACAAGTATGAAAAGATGGGCATAATCTATGATAACTCAAAGCAGTGTAATTAGGAGAAGGATTATGGGTAGAATGTAGACCTTTACAGAGTGAAATTGGAAGTTCAAACTCAGTTGTCGAAACTGAAGGGGAAGGAGGATTGGACATTGGAAGAAGTGAGTCGTCTGGTGGATGATGAGAATGTTATGTCGACTATACACCTGAAGGATTGGTCAAGATGGAGAATCTGGAGGTGGACTAGACACGGAGAAGGAGACATAAAGTAAAGAGAAGACTCGTTGAATGTGACATAAGCTAAAATCGAATAATGATTAAGAGAAGAACAAAAACATTTATATCCATTCCCATCTAGTGAAGCCCTAAAAGACACATGTATATCCAGAAACTTTAAGAAATAATGGATGAAGAGGTTCATGAGAAATAGAATAAAACAAGAGATTTTGTTATCTAAACCCAAACATGACATGCGATTAATAAGATAATATCCCATTAGAATAAAACCACCCAAAAAATATTTAAGAACCTTACCATGAATTAAAATTGTGAGAGTGGTTTCAACAAGAAGTCTATGTTTGCGCTCATGCACCTCATTTTCTTTAAATGTACAAGGCCATGAAGTTTGATGAAAAATGTTATGAGAAGCCATAAAATTTTGAAAAAAAAAATGCAGAAATACTCACAGGCATTACAATTCGCAAAGTGTGAATCGATATACCAAATTGATTTTTAATTTCATTGTAAAATGTTTAAATTTAGAAAACAACTCAGAATGATTCTTCATCAAAGACAACCAAGTACTTCTTCAATAATCATGAATAAAAGTAACAAAATACTGAAAGCCAAAATTAGACTGAACAAGACTTGATCCTCAAATATCATAATGAACTAAAGCAAAATAGGACGAAATACGTTGTGAGACACTTTTAGAGAAAGAAGGATGACTGTGCTTTCCTAATTGACATGATTCACCAAGGAAACTTAATAACCTAGGCAATTTTGGAATAAGTTGTTGCATCTTGGCAAGGCTAGGATAAGCTAGATGAACATGAACAAGAGAGGGAGAATCCATTACTGAATCATCGTGTACAAATGTCTAGAGATGATAAAGACCATGAGGCTCATATCTAGTGCTAATTATCCAACCCATATTCTAGTCTCACAAACAAACAAAATCTTGGTAAACAAGATAACACAATCAAATGAACATATGAGACAACTAAGGGATAATAAGTTAAAAGGAGAATGAATTTTATTATTATCACTTGTATCTATTACATTCTTCTTACCTCTATTTGAAAGAATCAAATCTTCTAAATATCGGAAATAAGGAAATAATGTACCGAAAAATAAACTAAAAGATCCTTATGATATTTTCTCTAATTAGGAAGATTTTCCTCTACTTACAACACTCCCCCTCAATCATTCCCAACTTGTCTACAACATCTAGAAATCTACCCGAAGGGAGCCCTTTTGTAAAAATATTTGCTATCTGAGAACATGAGTTGTAATCACAAAGCTTCTATCTAGATTATCTTTGATGAAATGTTTGTCAATCTCAATGTGTTGGGTCTTGTCATATTGTACTGGATTATGGACAATGCTCATAGCAGATTTATTGTCCCAACATAGTTGTAAAGGGTTGTCCACCTTGACTTTAAGGTAAACCAAAATGGTTTTCATACAGATTCCTTCACACATTTCTTGAGCAAGAGCTTGGAATTCAACTTTTGTACTAGAACGAGATGCTCTATCTTGCTTTTTGCTCCTCCACATTATCATACTATCTCCAAGAAACACATAAGACCCAGAAGTAGATTTTCTATTAGTAATAGAACCAACATAGTCAACATCAGTATATATTTACATAGTCAATGTGTCTTCCCTTTTGCATTATAGCTCTTTTTCGGGACTTAACTTCAAGTATTGGAGAATTTTGTCAATTACTTGTATGTGTCTCTCTCTTGGACCATGCATAAATTGGCTCACTACACTAACTACATAAGCAATGTTTGCTTTTGTTTTTGATAGATAAATCAATTTTCCTACCAATCTTTGATATCGGGCCTTCTCTATAAGAGCACTTTCTTCACTTCCAATTCTGTGATTTTGTTTAATAGGAACGGTTGAGGTTCTACATCCCAACTTTCCTGTTTCTTTGAGGAGATCAAGTACAAATTTCCTCTGGGAGGTGAAAATTCCATTCTTGGAATAAGCGACCTCTATACCAAGAAAATATTTGAGTTTTCCTAGGTCTTTCATTTCAAATTGGGCTGTCAATTTTTCTTTTAACGCAATTTTTTCTATTTCATCATGTTCTGTAATAATCATATCTTCCACATAGACAAGCAATAGAGTGAGTTTACAACTAGAAGAGTGCTTTATGAATAGAGTATGATCTCCTTCGCTTTGTCTGTACCCCAAGGAAACCAGTGCATTTGTAAATCTTCTAAACCATGCTCTAGGGGACTGCTTAAGACCATACAATGCTTTCTTTAGAAGGCATACCTTATTTCTATTATTTTTCACTTCAAAACCTAGGGAATCTCCATGTACACTTCCTCTTCTAGATTTCTGTGAAGAAAGACATTCTTCATATCCAATTAGTGTAAGTCCCAATCAAAATAAACAATCAAAGCAAGAACAACTCGAACTGTATTCATCTTTGCTAATGGGGCAAACGTCTCCCCATAGTCAATTCCATAAGTTTGGGTATAGCCTTTTGCCACCAATCTAGGTTTATATCTTTCTATCATCCTATATGCCTTATGTTTTACTATGAATATCCATCTACACCCTATTGCCTTCGTGTCTCTTGGCTTATCAACAACAATCTCCCAAGTTGAATTTCTTTCTAATGAATTCATCTTTTCTTTCATGACTTGATTCCAATGTTCAAGTTTCATGGCCTCCTGGATTGAGATAGGAATTTTTGTGGCATCAATGGCTGCAATAAAGCTTTTGTGGTAATGGAAGGCAAATAACCCAAAGAAGAAAGAGAATACAAAAAAGATTGATTACAAGAAATTTAATATGTGGCTCCTAAGTCCAGCAGAACCCAAGGACCAAGAGAATTAGAACGAGTGAGGTCAACAAAAGATGTACCAGCATGTGCAACAGAAGAAGTGGAACCAGAGGTCTAACAATCATCATACCATATAAAAACACAGACTAATTAAACCTATTTAACGATTCAATAGAAGCCCAAAGAGATGAATTGAATAGGGTCCTAAATAATGTGAAAAAGAGGTTTGATTACGACTATTCCTAATCCTAAAAGAATAGACACAGAGATTTGCTCGAATGGACCCTTCTCATAATGAGGTATTTGCTCTCATTGTTGTTGGAAGTCCCGTCTTTTAAGTTAAGTGAAATCCCAAAAATGGGAGAAATTCGTTAAAGATAACAGTCTGCTATGAAGGCTCAAACGAAATAACAACTGTAGAAGAGCACATAGGTAGTTGTTGAGGATGAAAATAATTGTCGATAGAGCAAAAAAAACCTTAAAATAGTGGAACAATTTCAAGGACACTCAATTACGACGAAAGTTGTAGATCTGGGAAGATGGCACCAAGGCAAGTCTAGTGGTGATGATCGCCATTAGAGAGATCGTCGAACACTACGCCAAGTGTGGCAGGAATTGGCAATGGAGGGGCGGAATGAATGGTTAAATGATGCATAGAGGCGCATCAAAGCTATAATCTTCATGATTCTTGTGGTGTAGACATTGCCTACCCGGGGTGAGCAGAATCGTTTCATCAGTGCAAACCCTGAAGCTGGTGAGAGTGGTGGTGCTAGTGATGGTGGCGACGCCAGTGATGGTGACAATGGTTGCAGCAGGGAGGGAGACTAGACTGGGCAATGGGAGAAACGATGGTTAAAAAAAAACTAAACAATGCCGAAAAACGAAAACAATTGCCAAAAAAAAGTTTAACACTAGTAAACAGTGCGTTCACCAGAGAGGTAAAGAGTAAACTTGGCTCTAGATAACATGCTGAAATAAAAGAAAGAGAAACATAGGATGAATCCCTAATGTGTATTGAGCACATAGGGTTATACATTTATAAATACAAAAATATAAAGAGATGGGCCAAGCCCATTACATCTAACACAAATAATATTGTAGTCCGGTACAAAACTTTGGACCTCCAACCTGTCTTTGGCCTTTTGATGCCATGGTGTTTTTTTGGTTTCTGCCAATGCTTTGTTATAACAGCTCACTGAGAGTTGTTCTTTAAGACCGCCCGCTGAATTGACTCTTTCGAAGTTATGGGATTCAGTTTTGTCCCTCGTATGGATTGGTTCTCACCAGTTTTTCCATCTTCACGTTTTGTTCTTCAGTCGTGAGGAGGGAGAAAGTTCCAGCCGCTGCAGGGTAGTGTAGTCCCTGCAGGTTTGTTGTTGTTTGCCTCTGCAGGACAAATGTTTCCTGAAGGCTTGTTGTTTAGGGCAGTTAACTTGAAGTTTTGTTTCTGATCGCCACTATTGATGGCAATTCAGTCCCAGCAGTTTGCTGCTATTCGCCACTGCAGGCCCTTCATCTGTTCTTGCAGTTTGTTGTTGTTGGCTGCTGCAAGTCACCATCCCGAAGTTGAAGTTTGCCCTCGTCCATTGTTGTCCAAGTTGAAGTTTGTCCAAGTTGGTTTATTGGGTTTATTGACTTTATCTCTTATTGAGTTTGTCTATTCCAAGTTTGGTTCACACAATCTTGTATGATCCAGCTTGAGGGAGATTGTTGTAATTTGAGATAATATCTTTAGAATCTTCCTAATTAGAAGAAATAGATACATAATCTTTTATTTTATTTTATTTTTTCAAGATTTTCTAGTTTCCCTATTTCCCTTTTTAAGAGAATTAGATTATCAGAATGTATTTTTCATGATTTGAATAATAAATCAGTATTATTTTCCACTCATACCACAACTCCTGTGATGATGATTCAAGCTGACCCATTGCTCTCAGAAAAAGTAATCATTCCACTCGAAACCTACATCCCATTTATAATTTTCATAGCTATCACATATTGTTGCCTGCCTCTCATTCTCTTCTATCCCTAGTGTCCTCTGTGGTTATACCAAAAATGTGAATGAAACACTTGATCATCCTGGATAGCAACAAGCCATGATTGCAGAAATGCATGTTGTTAACCACAATAATACATGAGAGCTCATGCCCCTTCAACCAGGCAAAAAGGCATTTGGATGGGTGTATGCAATTAAAGTCGGTCCTGATGGTGAAATTGATCAGCTCAAAGCCTGATTAGTTGCAAAAAGGGTACACTTGGGTTTATAGTCTTGATTATTGTGACACTTTCTCTCCTATGGCCAAGATGACTACTATTCGTTTCTTCTTTACAATGGCAGCAATTCGTCACTGGCCACTTCATCGATTGGATATCAAAAATGTTTTCCTGCATGGTGATTTTGAGGAAGAAGTTTATATGAAACAACCTCCTGGATTTGTTGCTCAAGGGGAGTCTGGTAAGGTATGCAAATTACATCTCTATATATGGCCTCAAGCAATCACCACATGCTTGGTTTGAAAAATTCAGCTCCATTGTTCAAAAATTTAGGTTAAAACTCAGTGAAGCAGATCAATCGACCTTCTATTGTCATACATCTCGTGGGAAATATGTTTACTTAAAAGTATATGTTGATGATATAGTCATTACAGGAAATGATATTATTGTAATATCTCAATCGAAGGAGTACTTGTGTAGATAGTTTCAATCCAAGGATCTTGGGAGTCTCAAATACTTCTTGGGCATTAAAGTAGCTCAGTCAAAAGATGAAGTTGTAATCTCCCAAAAGATGTATGCTCTTGACATATTACAAGAAACAGGTATGACTGATTGTAGACCGATAGACAGTCATATGGACCCAAATCAAAAATTAACGATAAAAGAAGGTGAATAATTCTTCGATCCAAAGAGATATAGAGGCCGTTTGGGAAACTAATTTATCTCGCTATTACAAGGCCGGATCTATCTTTTGCAGTTGGAGTGGTTAGTCAGTTCATGCAAGCTCCATGTGTTGGGCATTGGAATGCTATCATTCGCATTCTAAGGTATGTCAAAAAGGCTTCGGGCAAGGGTTATTATATGAAAATAAAGGGAGCATTCAGGTCTTTGGGTATTGTAATGTAGATTGGGTAGATTCGCCTATTGAGAGACGGTCTACTATTGGATATTGTGTTTTCTTTGGAGGAAACCTTATTTCATAGAAAATCAACAACTAAAGTTGAATATAGGGCAATAGCGTCACTAACATGTGAACTTACATGGATGAGGCAGTTCCTTCAAGAGCTTAACTTCTGCGACATCCAGACTATGAAGATGTATTGCGATAATCTAGTTGTTTTCCACATTGCACCAAATCTAGTATTTCATGAGAGAACTAAACATATAGAAATTGATTGTCATTTTGTTCATGAGAAGTTGTTGACAAATGAATGTACTGAGTTTGTTGGATCAACGACCAACTCACAGATGTGTTGACCAAGTCTTTAAGGAGACCTCGGATTGAGTTTTTATTTGTTCAAAGCTTCGTACATACAATTTGTATGCTCCAACTTAAGGGGAAGTGTTGAAATAGCTTGAAAATCCATGTAATCACTAAGTCTAAGACAAGAGGTTGAGTGTTAGATAACCTTTGCCCCTAGTTCTCAATCCAAGTAGCCTAGGACAGGGCTTTTCGCCTTTTAACCTTCCTATTGTATCAACCTTCATATATATAAGTATAGATGTATTAGAAGGGTTCTTTAAGCCCTCTAGAAATGTATTTCTCTATTTTAATCTCAAGTGTTTCAAACAATACCCTATCTTAGCCAGGTGTGACTACAGTCTAAATAACATTTAATGTTAGACAAAAGTGGTTAGGTCCCAAAGAATATTCACCTTGTATTTTGCAACGACAGTCTATCTAGTGGAACTTAATCTAGATCAGGACATAGTTTGGTTTTATACATGAACCAATATAAAAACACCAAGCTTAAATATTTTCTCCACTCCAATCTCCTTACGTTATATTTTGTTAAACAAAAACTGACCAAAGGAGAGTTCCTTTTAAACAATCAGATGCTGACATCACGAAAATGTTCAAAAGTTTTCAATATTAACCATTTCCTTGTATTGTACTTGTTTTCACAAGGTGAATTAGAAACTCTGGTTTATAATTCCTAGAAAACACATCTAGAGAGAACAAATAACCTCTCGCATAGTTCACTAGATTCTTTAGTGCTCAAGTTTTATAATTCACTAGATTCTTTAATGTTCAAGTTTTTTCAAGTGAAACTCCGAATTTAAGTGATAACCCTATAAATATATTTTTTAATGGGGGTAATTGATACATTAACCACCCACCTAACAACTTTAACAATTCTACGCTAAATTGTTCCTGAACAGAAAATAACTGCTAATAATTCCAAAGTTGTGATTCTCCCTAAATTAATAGCTAATTTCTATAATATGTGATTCAAAATTGGGTGCAATAATAATTTTAAAAAAATAGCATGCTTCATACTGTTGCCAACTCCACGAACAACGAGAACATCAATGGTTGCATATGGGACAATGGAATGAAAAAAGAACTATGGATGACACCTGTTGACTTATTGCACTAGGTAGTTGTTATGAGAAGTAACTGCCACATACTAAGTGAACCCTGTGTAGGTTAAAATTGAACAACTAAAGACATCCATTACCTTCTCATCTTTATTGATCACTCAAGTTAACTAATAATTACCCTAATGCTCTGTTTTAGAGATCTTTATTGATCACTCAAGTTAACTAATAATTACCCAAACGCTCAGTTTAAAAGGACAAAAATAGGTTAGATAGAAATAAGTTGGTAGAGTGAAAATAAATGGGAAATGAAATAGAACTTAAAGATGTTTGGTTTAAGAGAAATAGAGAACAGGTGAGGATAGGGATGAGTAGAAATAGTGAGAACCCAATGGGTCCCACCATTTTTAAAAATTATTTCTCCTCTTTTTCTGTCCCACCAAACACATTACATTATCTACATCATGTTCCGTCTTTCGCCTTCCAACCAAACAAGGCATAAACGACAATTCAGACTCAAACAGTTCTTATGTTGTTTATTTATCTATTGCAGTACTAGCCGTGCTTTGTAGACCCATATGGCTTGTACAGAATTTCTAAACCCTTATTTTCTGGCTGCTTAGAATTACCATATCAAATTGCACATGTGAAGCAAGTCAGTATGAAACACTACACACTATTACTAAGACATTAGAAAATCATTGATCTATCCATAAAAAATGATGAATGTGTTCTTAAAAGCAGAACCGCATCTGTTGTGCTCTAAAATAAACAGCAAAAAGTAACAACACAAGAATTTAGAAACTGATTTTCATGAGCAGAAAATGATATCAACACAGAAAATTGTGGTAATCTTGCCCCCATACAGGAAAATGTTACATAAGGGTTATCCAGTTAAGAGAATCTAATCTATACTATAAGATATGTATAATACCTGAGTGCCACTTCCATTGTCACTTCCATCTCGAATGCTCAAGCCTTTGCTTCCATAGTCATTCTCCTCATTGCTGTCACTATTGTTTTCAGAAGCATCATTACTTCTTGACTTTGTAGATTTTCTGAAGTTGGTCGCACTTTCACTCCCACTGCCGCTAGACTGAAGAAGTGTGTTAGTTCAAGTTGAGGAATGAATTGGTTCTTAAATAATGAATTTAATGTTCAAGTTGATTAACGATGAGGTCCATAGGATAGAATACACAGAAACCATATGAAATACATTAGTTCATTATTGATTCTTTAAGGCATAGGTTTCTACATAAAAAAAGAAACTTCAATTTGATTGAAAGGAGGTGAACAGTATCTATCTTTTGCAAAATTTCTTGGTCAATCCTTATATCAGTTAAGGAGAGGTATTGAACATTAACGAACTAGAAAATTGGATATTTAAGTTTATCAAATATAAGATCAAAAAGATAAACGATGTTGTACAAACTAGATGGGTTGTGGTTAAGTATTATAATGAACAGTACTGTCTAGATGGGTTGTCATATAGCTATATTCTAGTCGACTAATAATTCATACAGGCTAATATATATTGTGGAAGCGGTCCCTAACTAGTGTACTGTAATTAAGATTGATATGTACCATATTTTCAGTCTTATTTTAGAAAGTAACTATGCTGTTTAGTCTATATACTTAATTGCCTAGTATGGTTTCAAATCATCGAAGTAACATGTTCAGCATAATCTATTCCAAAGTCATTCTGTTGTAACATGTTCAGGATGTGCTTAATGTGTTTATTTCTTCTTTCCATTTTTTAACAAATTTAATATGATTTAATCCTAATTAGGATTGTTTGTCTCAAAAGTGGATTTAAACTTAATCCAAACCTAAAAAACCAGTTTGTAAAACAAGATTTGCATTCACTTATATTATAATTAGATGTGAGATTTCCATCATTTTTATTGAGCTTGACTTGTGCCCAAAATTCAAGCATAGGATTATATGAATAGGGTTGTACTTGTAGTCCTTTGTCGCACACCAAAACTCAAAAGTTAATATTAGTGATTTCCTCATATTCGAAGTTATTTCTTTATGAAATTACGGTAGTACAAATGTAATTCATGAAACAATATGTTCATGATCAGATCTTGGGGTCCCTGATGTCCCTACTTTTTCTTTTACTTGTTCCACCATTTTTCATGAACCAAGTAAAGTGATTGTTGATATACCTTCTTCCGTTGATGATGACTCCTCTGTTTTAGTTTCTCAATAGGTGAGCGTAATTGCTCTTGCAAGCTAAACAAAGGGCATCACAATTATTTTTCCCTCTAAAGCCAACCAACTGAAGAGAGATAGCCCCATTGCTTAAAAACCTCATGTAACCCCAAAAAAACTACCCCTCTCCCTTTACCGAAAAGAAAAGACCTTCATTCTCCCTTTGTGCACTTCATAAGTTTTATAGAATCTTACAATTGGTTAAGAAGTGGACTTTAAGCTTAACTCAATCCTACAAAACCAGCTTGTAAGGTGAGGCTTACACTCATATATATACTCTAAATTAGCCTTATCTCTAGTCGATGTAAGACTTTCAACACATCCTGTCACACTGAGCTATATTCATGTCGTGCGTGAAATTAAACATTAATGAACGGTCTAATAATGACCCGATAGTGGGTGGAATGGCCATATAGCATGTGGAATGATATGTCCAACAAACACAAATCTCGCTATGACTTTGATACCATATTTAAAAGTGGACTTTAAGTCTAACTCAACTCTATAAAACCGGCTTGTAAAGTGAGGTTTACACTCACATATATACTCTAAATTAGCCTTATCTATCTCTAATAGATATAGGACTTCAAACACAATCCATGTTACGATTTTCCGATTTACTATCCAAACTTCCCTCTCCATTCTGCAGGAAAATATTGATTTTGATAACCTTGATTTTTTAGGCTATAAAATAGAGATTATTGCTTGACTTTAACTATGTAAAAAATAAAGAATTATTTTATGGATAAAAATCACAAATTATAGGTTCATCACCTCTATTTCAAGCCATCAAACCCTTTAAAATAAAGAAACAAAAAGAATGTTGACATTAATAGGAAAGATGTTTTTATCCTAATTACTATGGAGATATTGAGGACATGTTCATCCTAATAATCCTTTATTTACAACAACTTCATTGAAGTTGGTAAATGAATATTAATCATTGTTATTAATATCGAATAATATTGGATACCAAAAATCCTTTATGAGAATGTATCGAAAGTCGTCACGGGTTATGGCAGAAACATCACAAACTTCAAGTTAAAAACTTAAAATACAGTAAAACATAACGTAGGAGTTGCCGGTTCAATGTGGGTAGGGTGGATTTGCAATTTTCTGCAATTTGTGGCAACAGCTGTTACAATGGCAGCAGCATCAGTGCAAGCAACGACGGCCGCTGCAATAGCAGTGACAGCAAAACAGCACAATAATGGAGATTTTTTATTCAACGTGGGTAGGGTGGCCTAGGTATATATATGTTGTTCTAATGTGATGTTTGGATCGAGTTGGGTAGGAGAGATAGTGTTAATAGATGCATATCAAAATGGGCCAAAGTGCTTCTTCAAGACAGGAATAAGTTAATGGCTCGTGTTATGGATGCTTGGATGGGTTTTGAATGGCAAGATATTACTGCTTTTTCTGGTTTATGTGACTTTTTTTCCCTGGAGATCCCTGAGGAAAGGGATATACCGAATTGGAAATTGGACAACTCTGGTATTTTGAATCAAAAAGCTGCTAGGAATTACTTTTCGGTGTGACGGGACGGGGGGCTGATTTTATTTGGTGTTATTCCTCCTGCCAAATCTCGTGTTATGGAAACTTTTGCACAGTAGGTTGCCTACGAATGATACTGCCCAAAGAAGAGGGATCTTTCTATGTTCCTTGTGTTCCCTATGTGGCTAGAAAGAGGAGTCTCTATCTCAATCTCTGTTTTTACTGTGATGTTGGCCATCAAGTTCTGATTGTGGATGAAACAAATTTATTTGGTGTTATTCCTCCTGCCAAATCTCGTGTTATGGAATCTTTTGCATAGTAAGTTGCCTACGAATGATACTGCCCAAAGAAGAGGGATCTTTCTATGTTCCTTGTGTTCCCTATGTGGCAAGAAAGAGGAGTCTCTATCTCATCTCTTTTTTTACTGTGATGTTGGCCATCAAGTTCTGGTTGTGGGTGAAACAATTTTTTGTAAATTTGACGGTTGCTTCTACTGATTTAATTATTGATTCTCTCAAAAGGCAAGTCAGTCTCTTATCAGGTTGATTTGATAGGCAGTGGTTATTGGGATTGGCTGGAGGATTTGGCATGAGAACATCAGGTTAGAACTCAAAGCTACCTATACACAACACGGTGCTGATTTGAGGATTTTGAAAGTTCTTGGTATTAGCAAAAGATCGAGCAAAGCTACTGAGTACAAATAGATTATATGGCAGTCTCCTCAGGTTTCTTGGGTTAAAGTTAACATGGATGGAGTTGCTAGGGGAAGTCCTGGTTTATCAGCTTGTGGAGGTATTTTCAGGGGAAGTAGGGGGAAATATATTGGGAGTTTCTGCGTTTCAGGGACTTCAGAATGCACTTTTTGCTGAGTTTATGGGAGCTATTCACGCCATTGAGTATGCTAGAAGTGTCAGATTTAGAAGACTGGTTGGAATGTGATTCAACTTTGGTTTGTAAAGCCTTCCCTCATCAAGAGTTGGTACTGTGGTGTATTAAAGTTCGTTGGAGGAAATGTGTAAAGTTTTGTAGTGGTAAAGAAGGAAATTATTGTGTAGATAAGTTGGCAAGTTTAGGCCTGTCTTCTAACGAGTTTAAATGGTACACGGCTATGCTAGCTTTTATAAGCTTAGACTTTTATCATAATAGGTTTCTTTTTCCTATGTATAAGGCCAGTTAGGTTGTGAATAGCTTTATAGTTGGATTGTATTTTGTTCTTGGGTTTTGGTTGGTACCAACATGAGCTTTGTTTATTTTTATTGTTTTTTTAACAATATTTTCATGTGATGACAAATGACAAATGTACCTAGGGTGTCAGCATAGCAGAGATGTTAAGTAGCATAGTGAAGCCTAGCATAAGTTTTACAAAAATAAAAAATAAAAAATAAAAAAATACAACACAACACAACACATCCAAGGACCTTGCAAGGTATACTTTACAGTAAGGGAGAAGAGAAAACAAAAAACAATAGACTCAATTGCACTGAGTCTTTTAAGACGAGTGAATAACCTACCGATGAGGTATGTGATAGTACATGTTAGAATCATTACATATAGCTATCATCATTAGACTAGTCTGCAGAGTTATTAATTAGCTGTACCTAGTTCTGTACCTAGTAGCTTAGTGCAGACTCTTGGTATTACATGTAATCTTGTGTTTTTCATTATAAATAGAAGATAATGAGAGGGATCTTCTAAGCCCTCTAAAATATTTCTTATCACTCTTAAATCTTAAGTTGGTATCAGAGCAAGTTCATCCTGCTCTGGTTTCCGTCCTGGTTGTCCACCAGCGCGACTGTTCGCATCTGTCCGGTGCCATTTGCCGTTGCCCGCGGTTGTCCCACCACTATCTGCAGCTGTCAACTGCAGTTTGAAGTTCTTAACTTGGTTGTCCGCCATCTCACATCTGTCCGCTGCTGTGCGCTGCTGTTCGCCGCCGTCCACCGCCGGCCGCCGCCGGCCGCCGTCACAGTTCCGACCGGCACCCACTGGATCTGGAGCGCCTCCTCGAGCGACAACCAACCCCACCAGTGGGTTCGTCGGATTCTCCTCCACGCTCCGTCACGCGCAGCTTCTTTGTGCGCTGCAAACAGGCGCGTGCCGTCCACGCGCCACCCTCTGGTCACCGGAACGTCACTGCGACACCTCCATAGCTGTCGCCTAGGTCTTCTCTCTCTGTTCTGACCCTCAAAAGAGGGTTTCCGTGAAGTCTCAAAGCTCCCCTTGAAGAAAACCGAGGGTGATTTGGTTTGTCACAGTCGCATTTTCAAGTTCTTCACTGTCGCGCCCTCCGTTTCCTATTTTTTATCCAGAATGGCATCTGGAAGTGTCCTTTCCCTCTCAGGAAGTCCTTCGATCACTTCGATGTGGAAATGTGGTTTCTCGGTCAAGGCCATTATGACCACCTTGAACAGGATGGAAGCCAAGTACCTTCTGAAAAAGCTGAACAATGGAAACAAGCAGATTGTGGCCTATTGTGGCAATCTGTGGAGCCACGACTTTTGATATCTCTTAGAGCCTTCAAAACATGTCACTCGTTTTGGAAGAAGGCTCAAAGCATTTATGCTAATGATATTCAACGTCTATATGATACGGCAAATAAGCTTGCAAGTCTCAAAATGCAAGACCATGATATGGTCTCCTTTATGACCGAAGCCCAAGCAGCTGTAGAAGAGTTGAGAATGTTCTTGGAAGTGGAGTCTCCAGAAGAAATCAAGAAGAAGCTTGACAAGTATTATATGGTGATGATCCTCTGTGCATTGCATCCAGATTTGAATCACATCAGAGATCAACTCCTAACAAGCCATGAAGTCCCTTCCTTGGAAGCCTTGACCACACGTCTTCTTCGCGTTCCAGTGCCTCAATCTCAGGAAGCTCATGAAACACTGGAACCATCTGCCATGGTTGCCACACGAGGAAGAGGAGGACGTGGCACTAGAGGAGGAGGACGTGGAGGTCGGGCACGTCCACAGTGCACTTATTGTAAGCGGGTGGGTCACACCCAAGAAAACTGCTACTCCTTGCATGGCTTCCCTTCAAAAACAGCTAATATCTCTAAGGCTGACACTCCCACTTCCAACTCCAAGTTCACTGAGGAAGAGTATCAAGAGTATCTGCGATTAAAGTCTAACAGCTTGGCGCAATCATCTCAGTCCCCAAGTACGTCCACCGCCTGCATTTCTCAATCCATGGGAAGTCCCAATTCATGGGTAATTGACTCGGGTGCTTCTGATCACATCTCTGGTAATACCTCATTGTTCTCAATCCTTTCCCTCCAAGAAAAACCCCATTTTATTACCCTTGCAAATGGCTCCAAAACTTGTTCCAAGGGAATCGGTCAAGTCTCCCTGTCTCCCTCTCTCACTCTAAAATCTGTTCTCTTTGTCCCTAACTGTCCATTCAATTTAATTTCCTTAAGTCAGTTAACCAAAATGTTACATTGTTCAATAACCTTTGATTCGAAATCTTTTGTTATACAGGAGCGTGGCTCGGGGAGACAGATTGGAGAAGGATATGAAGCTGGAGGTTTATACCATTTTGGATCTCGTCCACGNGTATCCTGTGTTNCAGCTCTTTCCCCTAAAGTGTTACATGATCGGTTTGGCCATCCTCACTTGTCAAAGTTAAAAAAGATGTGTCCTGAGCTTAGTGGTCTTCAGACTTTAGAATGTGAGTCTTGTCAACTAGGAAAACATGTTAGGTCTGTCTTTCCTAAAAGGTCTCAAGCAATGTGTACTTCTAGTTTTTCTATCATTCACTCTGATGTCTGGGGACCTAGTCGTGTCTCTTCTTTTGGTTTTAGGTATTTTGTTACATTTATTGATGAGTATTCTCGATGTACTTGGGTTTATCTAATGAAAGATCGCTCTGAATTGTTACCCATCTTCACCTCCTTTTTGAATGAAATCAAGAACTAATTTGGTCAAGTGATTAAAATCTTACGAAGTGATAATGTTAAAGAGTATTTCTCATCCTCTTTTTCTGCAGTCCTTAGCTCCCATGGTATTTTGCATCAGTCCACTTGTCCTCATACACCCCAGCAAAATGGTATAGCCGAAAGAAAAAATAGACACTTGGTTGAAACTGCTCGTACCCTTTTGCTTGGTGCCCATATTCCTGTTCATCACTGGGGGGATGCCATCTTAACTGCATGTTTTCTTATTAATAGGATGNCATCCTCCTCTCTCAATAATAAAGTCNCTTTCTCCATTCTTTTTCCCAATGGTCCTCTCTTTCACACCCCTCCTCGCGTTTTTGGTTGTGTGTGTTTTGTTCACGACATGTCTCCAGGGTTAGACAAACTCTCTGCTNGTGCAATCAAGTGTGTCTTTTTGGGCTATTCTCGGCTTCAAAAAGGGTATCGGTGTTACTCCCCTGAAACCCGGAAGTACTACATGTCTGCCAATGTCACATTCTTTGAACAGACACCTTTCTTCTCTCCATCTGTTCAAGATGTTCATATCCTCCAACAGGTCCTTCCTCTTCCAGTGGTTGAGTCCAATGTCTCCAATGTCCCAGTCGATTCAAGTCACGCTCAAAGTCCTCCCGAACCTTCCTCTCCACATATTGATATCTCCCTACATAGTGCTCCCGTGGACAGTCCTCTCTCAGACAATGGTGGATCTCCTCCTTCAGATTCCTCT
Source organism: Vigna radiata var. radiata (assembly GCF_000741045.1). Taxonomy (NCBI): domain Eukaryota; kingdom Viridiplantae; phylum Streptophyta; class Magnoliopsida; order Fabales; family Fabaceae; genus Vigna; species Vigna radiata. The sequence continues at coordinate 5,421,978 of NC_028352.1, forward strand.
CCGTCTCCATCTCCTGTCACGCCTCCTGGTGAAGCTGATTCTGGTTGGCCCATTGCTCTCAGAAAAGGTACTTGTTCCACTTGAAACCCTCATCCCATTTATAATTTTCTTAGCTATCACAGAGTGTCGCCCTCCTTTTATTCCCTTTTATCCTCAGTATCCCCTGTGGTTATACCTAAAAATGTGAAAGAAGCACTTGATCATCCTGGATGGCGACAAGCCATGATTGACGAAATGCAGGCTCTTGACCACAGTAATACTTGGGAGCTTGTGCCACTTCCCCCAGGCAAAAAGGCTGTTGGTTGTCGATGGGTATATGCAATTAAAGTCGGCCCTAATGGTGACATTGATAGGCTCAAAGCCCAGCTGGTTGCAAAAGGGTACACTCAGGTTTATGGTCTTGATTATTGTGATACCTTTTCTCCCGTGGCCAAGATGACTACCATTCGCTTGTTCTTCGCCATGGCAGTCATTCGTCATTGGCCACTTCATCAGTTGGATATCAAAAATGCCTTTCTCCATGGTGATCTTGAGGAAGACGTTTATATGGAGCAACCTCCTGGGTTTGTTGCTCAGGGGGAGTCTGGTATGGTTTGTAAATTGAACCGATCTCTATATGGGCTCAAGCAATCTCCACGTGCTTGGTTTGGAAAGTTCAGCTCCATTGTTCAAAAATTTGGGTTAAAACGCAATGAAGCAGATCATTCAGTCTTTTATTATCATTCATCCCTCGGGAAATGTGTTTACTTGATAGTATATGTTGATGATATAGTTATTACAGGAAATGATACTGCTGGAATATCTCAATTGAAGGAGTACTTGTGTAGACATTTCCAAACCAAGGATCTTGGAAGCCTCAGATACTTCCTAGGTATTGAAGTAGCTCAGTCAAAAGATGGAGTCATAATCTCCCAAAGGAAGTATGCTCTGGATATTTTACAAGAAACAGGCATGATTGATTGTAGACCGATTGATAGTCCTATGGATCCAAATCAAAAATTAACAGCAGAAGAAGGTGAGTTATTCTCTGACCCGGAGAGATATAGGAGACTAGTGGGAAAACTAATCTATCTCACTATTACAAGGCCGGATCTATCTTTTGCAGTTGGAGTGGTTAGTCAATTCATGCAAGCTTCGTGTGTTGGTCATTGGAATGCTATCATTCGCATTCTAAGGTATGTGAAAAAGGCTCCCAGGCAAGGGCTGTTATATGAAGACAAAGGAAACCTTCAGGTATCAGGATATTGTAATGCTGATTGGGCAGGTTCTCCTATTGATAGACGGTCTACTACAGGATATTGTGTTTTTCTTGGAGGAAACATTATCTCATGGAAAAGTAAGAAACAAAATGTAGTGGCTCGATCAACAGCTGAAGCTGAATATAGGGCAATGGCTTCATTAACATGTGAGCTTATATGGGTGAAGCAGTTCCTTCAAGAGCTTAGCTTCTGTGACATCCAAAGTATGAAAATGTATTGTGATAACCAAGCTGCTCTTCACATTGCATCAAATCCAGTGTTTCACGAGAGAACCAAACATATAGAAATTGATTATCATTTTGTTCGGGAAAAATTATTGTCAAAAGAAATATGTACTAAGTTTGTTGGATCAAATGACCAACTCGCAGATGTATTGACTAAGTCATTGAGGGGACCTCAAATTGAGTTTATTTGTTCCAAGCTTGGAACATACAATCTGTATGCTCCAGCTTGAGGGGGAATGTTAGAATCATTACATATAGCTATCATCATTAGACTAGTATGCAGAGTTATTAATTAGCTGTACCTAGTTCTGTACCTAGTAGCTTAGTGCAGACTCTTGGTATTACATATAATCTTGTGTTTTTCATTATAAATAGAAGATAATGAGAGGGATCTTCTAATCCCTCTAAAATATTTCTTATCACTCTTAAATCTTAAGTGTACACAATCACGCCGCAATTGGTTTTGATAAAAACCATTTGGAATAAAGGGCTGTCTTTACCTACTTCTTGAAGACAATTCTTCATTTCTATGACATACATTATCGGGAGTATTAACACATTAGTTCATGAACAATATCATTAAAATTGTGAATTCATGATTCATATATTCTTTACCATTATTAGACATAATTCTTTTGATGTTTTTTCAAATTGATTTTGGACAAGATGTAAAAGTTTTTAAAAGCTTTGAATTACCTCATACTTATTGTTCATAACTGTTATAATTAGAGGAAAAACTTCTTAATTAGAGAAAATATATGTAAAATCTTCTAGTTTATTTTTCAGTATGTTTTTTCCTTATTTTTGGAAGATTAGATTGTTACAATTAGGTGTAAGAAAAATGTAATGAGTATGAATAATAATAATAAAAAAAAAAATCATTCTCCTTTTCAAGTTGGTATCAGAGCTCCCGATCTTGGGAGCTCCATTTCCACTGCAATAGTGGTCACCGCCACCGCTACCTGGCCGTTTCGGCTGCTACTATAGGTGTTGGGGTCGTTGATGGGGTAGACAGGTGTGCCCAACTCTAGCACACAAAACATTAAAAATTGCTTCGGGAAAGACGTTGGCACATGCCACCACTGTTGTTAGCGTGTATAGCCCACATGCCTAGTTCTAGAGAGACCCATTCGTCGCTGCCGTCAAATAAAGAGTCATCGGAGCCTCTGAGTTCGTTCCACGGGATGGCGATGTCCCGTTTGGCCCATGAGTAGATCTGAGTTTTGAGTTCTGCTCCTTTTTTCCGATGTAGCCCACATGTCATCATCGTCTCGGATAGGGTCACCGAATACACCTGACCAATCAATCTAGTACTTCACCACCAGATCTTGATATGAAAGCTTATAAGGGGGAACTCGAGTGTTTGAAAACAATGGTTGAATTAATGAGTAAGACCTTTGGATCATGTACTCTGTCCATGAAAGGTAAGATTTGTCTCAATACTATCCGTCCTGTGTCTCGAGGTATTTTGATTCTTGATTCAAGAGCAACTGATCATATGACACCTTTGTATGTCCTTCAACTCATATAGTAAAGAAATAGAGAACAACTTATTACAATTGCGAATGGTCAGGATATGCTCAACCAACACATCTTATTAGGATAGGCTCTAACCCATAGCTCTGATAACATGTAAGAATGCATTTTTAATATCTAGCTAATGAAAAGACCAATGATGAATAGTAGTCATAGTAAAAAAGACACGAACAGAAGTTATTTTGGCCACAAGGTAAAAGGTGTCCCCATAATCGAGACCAAAAATCTATGAATATCCTTTGGCGACCAAGCGAGCTTTTAACTGATCAATTAGACCATCAGGTCCAATTTCCACTGTATAAACCCAACAACAGCCAACAGTTTGCTTACTAGGAGGTAAAGGAACAAGTTCCCAAGTGCCATTGGAATGTAAGGTTGATCGTTCTATCTTCTCTAGTCATTCCTCATCTGGCAAGTGCATTTACCTTGTTTATGTTATGACATTGTCATCACGGGTGACGATGAGATTGAGATTCGACAACTCAAAGGGCACCTTTCACAGCAATTTCACATTAAAGATTTGGGCTCTTTAAAATATTTCTAAGGCATTAAAGTTGCTCAATCTGCTTCTGAATTTGTCATTAATCCACGTAAGTATGGCTTATACATTCTTACTAAAACTTCTATGCTTGACTGTCATCCTTGTGATACTCCTATAAATCACAATATCAAGCTTCTTCTAGGTCAGGGAGAGCCATTAAAAGACCAAAAAAGATATTGTCGCCTAGTAGGCAAACTCAACTATCTCACTATTATCAAACCTGATATTACTTTTGCAGATAGTGTGATAAGCCAATTTCTAAATGCTCCTTGTGATAGCCATTGGGATGTTGTGACACATACCATAAACAATGCTTCAAGACAAGGATTATTGTATGAAGACAAATACAATACTAAAATCACTTGTTACTCTGATGCGTATTAGGCATGATCATCGTCAAATGGAAACTTCACTTTTGGGTATTGTGTTCTTATCAAAGTAAACCTTATCTCATGGAGAAGCAAGAAGCAAAATATAGTTGCTAGATCCAATGCAAATGCAGAATATCGTGCTATGGCAATAGCTACTTGTGAACTTATGTGGCTTAGGCAACTACTATGGCCAAAAATAGGGACCCCCAATGAAACAAAGCTTATTTGTGACAATCAAGTTACTCTTCACATTGCATCAAACTCAGTTTTCCATGAAAGAACCAAACACACCGAAATTGATTGACATTTTGTTAGAAAAAAAGGTGCTCTCTAAGAAATCACTACTGATTTTGTCAGCTCTAGCAATCAGTTAGCTACATATTCACCAGGTCCCTTGGAAGCCCTCGAATTAAGTACATTTGTAACAAGCTTAGTACATATGACATATATGCTTCAACTTGAGGAGAAGCATAGAAATGTAATCAACTGTTACATATATTTGTAAGAAATTAACTGTTACATAATCTAGGAAACTAGGATGATTGATTCTTAACTATTAGGTGTTTTTATTATAATTGATTCTACGTTATGGTATAAATACATAATGTATGTGGTCTGCATTAGACACACAATACATTCAAAACATATACAAATCTATAAAGCATAACATCCCTCCCAGTTTTTTCTCCCTTTACAATAAAAAATATTTTTGATACAAGAGGCAAATTTTCTTTCCCTAATATTTGTACCCTAAATACATCATATTCATGGTTCAAGCCATGTAAGAATTTTAAAGATTTTTCCTCTTCCATGACTTCACATGTGTGGTTGCATCTATTTTGCAAATTTTCAAATTGTGTTGCTAATCTAGTTCAATCCACAATCCATTCAAAATTTTGTGATATTCTACCACAAAGAGAGAACTAAACACCCTGCTCTCAATGTCATAGTAGGTACCAAAATCCATCTTCAAAGAAAGTGTTATTTAAGTCATCCCATATCTCTTAAGCATAAAAATATAACATATGGTTTTGACTTATCTTAGGAACCACGAAATGCTACATCCAAGTCATGATCGGTGAATTTTCATTATCCCAAATCACAAAGTTAAGTCATTTGACCCCGGTCCTCCAGCATAAACACAGTCTAATCTTCACCGTCTCTTCAAAATCCTTTAAATATACTAGCTTCATTGCAAATAATTCAAGTCATCAAACCGATAGGGACCCACCACATATGGAAGATCATTTGGACCCAAAGGGATGAATTTCTCCTCAAACATTCGGTCTTATGAGCCTATGAGGGCAAGTTTGATCCTTGCAGGAGCTAGGATAGGCGAGTAGGCTACATGTGCTGATATTGGTGGTGGTGTATGACAGTGCTCAGTGAAGCGGTTGTTCGCATAGCGATCACCAGTGTGGGTACACCTTTCTTGACCACCCCTACCTCAAAGGGCAAGGACAGCAACAGCTGTTTACGTGGCAGCGGAAATAGAGCTCCCAACATCAGGAGCTTTGATACCAACTTAAATTATGCAAGGAAATAGAATGATTTTATTGATAACAATCACACAAATTACATTTTCACCACCTTTATTTGCAACAATCAAACATTCTAAAGTAAAGAAATAAAAATATGCTGAAATGAATAGGAAGATTATAAAGATATTTTTCTTCTAATTACTATGAAGATATTGAGGATAGTTTTATCCCAATAATCCTCTATTTACAACAGCTTATATTCAAAACACAGAAATATAAAAGATCATTTAATATTCAAGTGGAAGAATGAAGTAATTCTCTATGATAAAACAACGTTGAAATTAGTTACAATAATGCCTGAGACAAATGTAAATCAACTCACACTGTGGCATCTTCTCCAGACATGCTGCCAAAGATTTTTAAGTTCATTCCTCCGAATAGGTTTCACTAAAAAGTCAACAGCACCTTTTGACAAACACTTAAAGACGATACCCATAGAATCATGAGACGACATCACTGCATGCATTTGAACATGTGCAATTAAAGAAACAACACATGAGCAATAGTCATTGAAAATATGTTATTAAATTTGTGACAAAGTATAACTTTGGTACACCACTTACTAATCACAGGGATATTCTTCAGTGTTTTGTGGTTCATGATCTTGCACAAAAGACCTATTCCAGACAAAATTGGCATAGCTACCTCTGTTAAGACAAGACCAATGCAATTTTCTGGATTTTCTAGGACTTTCCAGGCTTGAAGACCATTGGAAACAGCAGTAACTGTAATAGATGAAGAACATGGATTTTATGAATTTTGGTGTTTGTTGTTTGAGCTCCTACATCTAGAGAAACAATTTGGTTCGTATTAAAATAAAATAAATATAAAGACACATTAAAGTCACCCCAGGCCCAAAATCTGATTATTAACAGTTTTGAACGCAAAAAGATTGTAATTATCATCAGCGCTGGAAACTAGGAAGCGTCATCCTCACCTTTCAGCTTAACATTTAACCTCAACACAGGATCATTCCCTTCATATATAAGCTATCTATCACGATAAAATACGCAAGAATATATATCTCAAAATAACCACAGAACAGATTAAAATACATTAACTGAAAGGTTGTATACCAATGTCGGGACCCCTTGAGTGGATAAGTGGCCAAGAATCATTCAACGGTAAGAATAAAGCAAGACTGTATAATAAATGCATATAAGATAAAACCCATAAGAAAGTTTAAACTTACTGACTTTGGATATATCAAAAACCATACTTTGTATGTGTACGTGTATATACACGTTGATACAAATACATTCAAGATACAATCATAAATACAAAAATCTTACAGTTCATGATTTGAAATGTACAATATGATTCAACAAGCTATCAATTCATAGCATAAGATGAATCTAGAATGACTTTAAATCTTACAATACATGAATAAATTGGTCAATTTCATATCATTGATACAAATCACATGATTAAAAAAAAAATCCTTTTTCAACTTGTTTTACACTAGTTCTCAAGAAATAAACCGGAACTTCATATATGCTAAAATTGTTAAATAAAAAGGAATCTCGAAGAAGCAAACCTGAACTTATTTGATTTGATTACTGAATTACTTTATTTTTCACTCACTCATGCAATGTGTGGACTCTATTTGGATTTCATTGCTTTGTTTCCATTCTTCCAAAATAGAGAATTCACAAACACAAATGTAGCTATAATTTCATTTAGTAAATCCTATGGTTAAGTTGTTTTGTCCGTTTTTACTTTAAAAGTATCGTATTGAACACTATATATCATCTATGTGGTGCTTAAAAGGTTAGTTTTTCTTGCTCGTGAATCTTACAATTCAATCCATATTATGACAAAATATTAGCTTAGCAAAAAATATTTGAATCTTAAGTTATAATCTTGTTACTAAGGCATAACTGACCACAGAGATAGCATAAATACCTTCGTAACTACAATTGCATAAAAGAGCACGCACAACATGGCGTGTGGAATCATCATCTTCCACCAGCAAAACTTTTATTGATCTCACAGGGAGAAATCTATCCCAGCAAATGACTGGCCCTTGAGGTGGTTGCTGTGAAACCTGCAAGATCCCATTGATTTGAATCAGACCCCTCAATCCATTGTTTCCATCTTGACACAGCGTATTAAATCTTGGGTCACCTTCTGTTAATGATCCAGAACTTACCCCTCCATTGGCTACTCCACAATTGAGGCTCTTTTTGTCAAAAATCATATGATTATGTTCTGCCAAACCTCTTTTCCCTTTCCCAACATTATTGTTCATTGGACCAGCCTATATCAACCACACTGAAAAAACATTGTGAGGAATTAACACACAAATGCAACACCCTCGTCAGGTGAGTCATGGATTCCCCACATCTCAAGCACTTCAACTATCAATTTCTGCAAATAACAACCCTATCCATCAGTCAAGTCAGTACTTTTATAATACTTTTATAACAACTCTGAAAGAAACAAAAAAATACCCTATACCTGAGCATACTCCACAGGCCAAAACAAATTTATACCCACAAATATCATGGGAGTAAATCAGAATTTGCATACGGTAATTGTTAACAGACTTTACATGACAAAAACCTACACTTCGTAATAAAAGCAAAGTTGTGATTCAAAAAGTTAAGATAGAAAAATATAGATCCATACCTCCAAACTCCAGCCCCAGACAGAAATCAAAAGCTCAAAAACAATAATTCATATCAAGTTTAATGAAAAGGAACGACAACCTGTTCCTGAATCAAAGAACTCTTAAAGCTTTTGTCTCAGCACAAGGTAAACTTCCCATTCATACCGATATCCTGTTAAATTAATATAATAAGTAAACTTACTTAACAGCCCTATTCCTTACATAAATAGAGACAGTTTACAGATTATTTTACATGGAGATTCCAGCAGACTTCAGAAACTCGAATAGTTAGTGGCTTATTTAATACGACAAGATAAAACAAACAAAGTCCAAAACAACAACCTAAATATCCTCTTTGTTTACTTTCTTTTTTAAAAAGTGACTTCCATCCAATTTGCATATCAGCGGATAGATGCACTGTTTTTATTTACTATAAATTTGATGCAAAAATTATAATTACACTGAAACGCACCGTAGATTCTTTTACACGAATATATTAGCTCGGACCTCATAAATTAGGGAAGGAAACCAAATTCAAACTTAAAAGGGTTAACGTCTCTTACAAATATAGCAATGAAGCTTTTACTTATCCAAACAAAACACAGAAAAAAAAAATCCATAAAGCACAGTCTAAAACCGCGTTTTCATGCGCTTATTTTATGTTCAGTAAACCCGAAAACGCAAGAGAGGCGCAAAAATCAAAAACACCAAATTCACAGGACCAACGAACCAACCTTCAGAGCTTCACTGACAAGAACCAGACCTCCATTTGCAAGCTCGATGCAGCAACTTGGAAAAAACAATCCAACACCAAAAATAATCAAAAATCGTAACAGTCAGAACTCCAATCTCGTTTCGAAAATAGAGCAAAACAAAAATCACAACAGCAAAATATTAAATAAATAAGTCAGAATCAAAGAAAGAAATTCAGCAACTCAGATAACAAGGTTCTAACATTTCTCCCAAAGCTTTTCTTTTCTTTTCGTTTCGAATTCGGCGAAAAACGATTTTCTATGGAAAACACTTGACTGGCAGAGAAATAGCGAAGCCAAAAGGTTAAGAGAGAGAGTGGGGGAGAAGATATTATTCTGAGCATGCTGACGTGTACAAAATGAAGGCGTGAATGGCTCGGAACTCCACGTAGGACGCTGGGCCCGGGTGACGTGGCGCGTTGTTGACGCGTTGATTGCGTGACGTGGACAAAATCAAAAGCCGCGAGGTTATGTACACCCTTCCGAATCTAATACGATCTTCTAGATCTGGATCCCACCACGTGGCTCACTCGCCTCGCGTATAAAGGTTCTCCCCTCAAACCCACAAGCCCCGAAACGCCGTCGTTTACTTCACACACTTCACTCTGGTAAGTGCCTTCCTTCACATGCCTCTACTTTTTTTCAAAATCTCTTCTTTTTTATATTTCAAATTATCCATTCAGCACATGATTAGGTCATTATCCATTCAACACATGATTAGTTCACTCTTGTAAAATTATTTTATTTTTAACAAAATATTAAAAATATTAAAATTAAACATATTTCTAGTCTTTATATATAATTTCATCTTTATTTTAAACTTTTACACTATAATAAAAAAAAATTAACTTCTTTGGATTGAAAAACTCTGTCAATCTCTTTTTAAAAGTTTGAAGACATTTTAAAATTTTAAAAATAAATTTTACATTATCAAGTCGAGGTTTAGAACTAAAAAAAATAATTTTATTATTAAATATTATCTACATGCTTTTCTTGGAGAATTTTTGTCCATTCTGTCTTATTAGTTTATTAAAGTGGATTTCTTTTTATTGAATATTTGAATTGTTGGATTGAAACATAATTATGTTTGTATAATATACATGATTTATAAAAGAAAAAACCAATAATTGTAGGAGATGAGAAAAATGAAAGAGGCAGTGATGTTACATTACTTTTACATTAGAGGAGGAGAATGAGAAGTACATATCTTTATTTATTCATATGGTCCTGAGGAATTTATCCCAGTTTGAAAGGAAGGTGTTGCGTAGTTGAAATTCTTTTTTGAGGGAGTGAATGTTACTGTTTTATGTTGTTGGAAGTCTCATGTCGACTAGAGATAATGTCAACTTATAATATATAAGTGGGGTGCAAACCTCATCTTACAAGTCGGTTTTGTGGGGTTGAGCTCGACCCTACAATCCTACAAAACCAGGTCTGTACCCTACTTATATATTATAAGTTGGCCTTATCTCTAGTCGATATGGACTTCCAACACACCTCCTTCACGAGGTATAGACATCTCGTGCGTAAAAATTGGATGATCCAATACTAGCTCCACAACGAGTGAAATAGAAAGAGAAATACCACTTAAAATACGTGTCAATTGCTACTGTCTGTGTGTATGTTTTATCCTTACTTTTATTGAATCTACATCGGTTTTTAAGGTTGCCATATATGTTGGACTTGGACGAGAATGTATGGCTGAATTCTTCTGCTAATTTTGGTGATACAAAATCGGGTTCAGTTTTTACAAGAAATAATGGAAAACTATTTTGAGAAAAAAAAAAAGAATATAAATATATATATATATATATATATATATATATATATATATATATATATATATATATATATATATATATATATATATATAGTGTGTCAGTCATGTCTGAAAATTGTATGGTCCTAACGAGACAAGTAATGATAAGGAAATATATACACATTTATGTTTATTATATTTATGTATGTCTTTCAACCAATCATAAATTATGTTGTTTTTGTGATTAAATTTACATGGTTGATAATAATTTTTCTGATATAGCAGAGTAGATCGGATGAATGCAGCGGCTGTATATTTTACATCTCTGAAAGTTCTTCATATGTGTAAGCAAAAAGGAAGAGAGTGATAATAAAAGATAAAGCAGACATGGTTATGTCGTGTTTTGTGCGTGTGAAGTCAGACAAATGCATCCGATATTTCTAGTACAGCAATGCCAGTGGCTGAGAAAGAGGGAATCTTTTTCACAAACAGACATGAATTGTCACTAGTTGAAAATGCTTGAAATTAAGGAAGAAAAAACATGACAACACTGGACAGACAACCTTAATGTTGTTTTTGGTGAGTAGTTTTGGAATCTGGAAAAGCTAATGCTGAAAAAGAAAAAGAGTGGGAAAAATAACAAGACTAGAGAAAAATCCTGTTGGATCATATTTTTACTAGAATAGAATATACTGTTGTTCATAGGATGTAACAAAACATGAGAACCACATATTTGCAGCAACTTTCCATAAGGGGAATCTAACTGTACTGGTGCATGACCACATCAAGGATAAAGTTTGAAGCAACAAATAGTGAACAAACTTTAGATCTCACGCACGGGAAGTATGTCCCATGGAATTTTTCGATTGTATCATATCATGGTATAAACCATATGATTCAGTTTCATAGAGTAGTGATTTTCAAAAAAAAAAAAAAAACATTGGATAAGGTCTAACTTGTGAACCTCTCTCTGAGAAAGTCATCAAATTATGAACACTTGCGTGGATTTAACTCTTGGAGCGTGTAACAAGTGAACTTCAAATAAAATAAAGGTTATAATTATTAATAGGATTCGATTTAGTTTCAATTTTAAAAATGTGCAAAATTTAATTATTTTAATCAAATTGTTAACTTTATTTCATGTTTTAAACATATTTTACTATAACATTTGAATTTGAATTATTTATATTGTTTGATATATTTTTTTCTTCAATAAACTTCAAATAAATTTAATAAATTTTGGTTAAAATAATTAAATTTATGCAACCCCTTAATTTTTAGTGAAAATTGAAATTAGTTCCTTTTTAAAACTTTTGTCTAATTTAGTCCCGCAATTTTAGAAATATATGAATTTATTCCTTTTATTCAAATTTTTTTAAGTTTATTTGATGTTTCGAACGCGTTTCTGAATTAACATTGAAGTAAAAATGTGTGTGTAAACAACCCAAATGTTATCATGAAACATGCTTGAAACATCAAATAAATCTAACAAAATTTTATTAAAAGGACTAAATTCACACATTTCTAAAGTTGGGGAACTAAATTAAACCAAAGTTTTAAAGAGGGACTAATTCCAATTTTCGCTGAATGTTAAGGGACAAAAACATATTTAACCCATTTTTTAATATAAACTAATTTCAAGTTTAACTCAAAATTAAGATAAAAAACATATTTAAGTTTTAATTTTTAACACACTTTTTAAAGATTCTTAAGTAGAGCTCCTTAAATAAGAAGTAGGATAAAATAACATAATTTAAAAAGAAAAATAGTAAGTCAAAAACGTATTTGATAAAGTGGTGTTATAATGTTAAGGTATACATATCAACCATACTGGAAAATAATGTTATTTTAATATTCAAATGCCGTGTGCAAAAATAAAATGAATTAGGAAATAAAGGTTGAATTTAAGTTAAAAAAAAAGTTCTTTATAAAGGATAATTTTACTAAATATAACGGTGAATTAGATTTCTGATGAAAAAAAAGATAATATTAACAGAACTAGTAACACTTCGCAATAATATAATGATGATAAAAAAATTAAATAAAATAAAATATTAAACCAAGTTGATTGACTTATTTTCTGATTTTGATTATATTTTATTATTTTATTATTCGTTAAAATTGAATAAAAAATATTAAAAACTCATTTAAAATTGTTCAAACTATTAAAAATTAAGTTTCAATTTAACTTATCTTTCAATTTTTGCAAGGATTACTCTTACTTAAAAATTATAAATGGTTCTAAATACTATCCATTTATGCACAATAGATTATTCTTATTTGTAATTAATTATTCTAAAAACTATTTATTTATAAACTGTAAATTATTCTTATTGTTGGTCAATTCACATAATGAAATAAGATGAATTGGGTTTTATTTTATTTCACCCGGCATTTATCATTTTCTTCTGCTTTGATTTAAGATTATGACATGGAACTAATTTCATGAATTGTAAGTTTATTTTAATTATGTTACTTTCGTTTTAATTTATATAATTTCACTTACTATTGTGTAAATAGATTCTCACTTTCTGTGAAAAATTGAACAAAAATTATTATTAGAAAATATTTATTATGTCAATTATAAATTATTTTTGTAAATTATAATAAATATAAAATATTTTTACTCAAAATTCAAGTAAAAGAAATCGTACACGTGTTTTTATCTCTATGTTTCATTTATTTCAGGGGAAGATGGGAGGATCGTGCAAAAGGGTAAGGAAAATTCAAAAAGGTTAATTGTTCTTTCGTTTGGTGCATGATGCAAGGAAAGAATAAAGAGACCCCGAGTTCAATTAAAATTTACTTTGTTTAACTGAAAAATAAACCTCTCATAACTATATTATTTCTTTATTTAAAATGTGTTTGTTATTTTACATCTTTTTCCTGACTTGTTACTTTTTCATATTCAAAGTGGAAAAAATCATATCAATAAATTTAACATCTAGTATAAAATTACTAAAATAAAATATTACATATATGATGATAAAACTACTACTAGATCAAAACAAACCTACAAAAATATTATTTACACATTTAGAATCATCTGACTTCCCATCTGCTTCACCCTCAACCCTCGCGGAACTACTGAAAAGACTTTCTCTCTAAGTTCACACCATTCAAGTGATCATCGCAAAAGAGAAAACAACACATAGACAAACAACACACAAGCAAGGGTAAGCTAGAATGTAAACAATTAATGATATATTGGAACATGTTAAACATTATACACATGATACACGTATCACACCAACCAACCAAACTGAGTAACATGACAATACTTTGACTGGACTGTCTGAACTTAACATGAATGTCAAGTTATGGTGGGTTGTACACTTGTGGTGGCCACTACTACTTTGCAAAGCCCTTGCCAATTGGGTTTCACCCTACCACACATCACAAGGTTAGTCCTCAAACGCCTTTTTGCCAAATGAATAAAGGTCCCTCATGCTCGGACCTCCTACTACTCTCACCACATGCATCAAACCTCTCTATTTAAGAATGTACGACCATTAGAGTGTCAGGATAATCCCCAATACTGAGCTCTCTACATTCATGCTAACACACTTGAAACCACCACTAAGAAGTTCCTCCCTGGAACTCTCTTCCATACCTTTGAAACCATTGATATCACTTAACATTTATATGGTACACCAATACATGAGACTATTGATCATACATTAAAGAAATATAAACAACCATGCAAGTGATCAGAAATCACTTAACACAATTTATTCATGGCATCTTAATACTCATATTTAGCTGAGGAAAACAACTCTGAAACCCTCATCAACAGCTTCGAAAGGGTCCAAAACCCCCCAAAACGACCTAAAGAACATCCAAAACCGACACCCAGAACCCCGAAAACCATCCAAAATTATTGCAGCGTCGCCTAGTAGCGCCCGAGCGCCCAAGATAGCATCCAACGCTGGAACAGCAGCTCCCAGCGCCGATTCTCAGCTTCATGAGCGCAACTTTCGCATTTTTCAGCGCTCAACACCCAATTTGGGCGCTCAGCGCTATCAGTAAAATTAAGACTCAATTTTCTCACTTTGAATACTTTACCCCCAACTTCTAAAGACCCCTAGGACCCTCCAGGCCTTGAGAAAACTCTGAAAATACTGCTGCAACACAGTATGACCCATTAAAATCCAATTTCACTCTCATAAGCTACCCAAACTCAATTATATCAGTATATTAACTGCATAACCAAGTCCAAATATACCTGTTAGAAGATTCCAACACCTCAGATTGCTCATATATCTGTTGTTACAAAATCTCACCATGCAAAACCTCAACTTTAACCAAAAACACTTAAGAACTCATCCTAAAGGCATTATTAATCATTATACATTGTACTTTTCTCATTTGACAGCTTAAGCAAGTCCTAAATAGTCTCCTAATACAATCCCAACTGTTAAACACAATCCCCACTGTTTACCTCAAAATTTCACTACTTAAAACCTTATTTTTACACTAAATATACCTCCAACTTCAACATTGATCCCCTTACTTGTTTCATGCCAGATTTTCTTCAATCTAACACTTTTAATAAGTTTGAAATGATCTCATAACAGCACTCAACCAATTACTTCATCACTTTAACCTCTATCTTTACACCCATCTAAACCCCTATTTTTTACCTTAGAACCTAAGCAAAAGATACTTCTTTAATTCAACCACTTTGCATTCAATTTTCAAACATTAGGACAACTTCATTACAATAATCAATACAGTTTCACACATCACAAACATACAATTCCAACATGTCAACAAAACATGACCAAATCCTCAATTTCATAAAATCCTCATATAACCAAACATACGCATTTCTAAAAGTTTAACTCCAATACCTAAAAATACAAATTCTTTTAAAAAAATCACAAAGTAAAACAAAGGTCCTAGCTTCCCTTACTTCAAAGTAAACAACCTTACTCAAAGAACGTTTCGTCGATTGCTTGAAACGCAAGGAATCTCTAAACGAACCTACGAAACACAAAATTGGAAGCGGACAGAGTCCTTAGAACTCTAGATGAACCAAGAATGACTAGAAGAAGCACGATTACACATGAAACCGTACAAGATTATTCTATAACAGATTTGGGAAAAAAATTAGAAAATGAGTCGAAACTTACTTGCTTTATTCTTGAAATTAATCGGCTAGATTTGTAGACCCTAACACCGTGATCGTAAAGACAACTCCTGATCGTCAAACATGTGACTTAGGAGCAAGATTACCTAAAGAGAAGGTAGAGAACTCTAGAAAAGTAGTTTCTAGAGAGATGATACGTTTTAAAATAATAAAGCTCGTTTATAACAATTCCTTTTATATTAAAACTTTTTAATATTAAAATAATGGAGTCTCATTATTTTTAACTCACTACCACTTCTAAAATATCATTTTCTAGGTCTTCACAATTTTTAATTTTATCTTTTAATAAATAAGTAGTTTTAAACCCATACACACGTGATGATTTTGATTTGTGATGATGTTGATTTGTGTGTTTATTAAAAGAAAATTAAAATTTGAGAAAAATAATAATAAAAGATAAGTTTAAATTTGTAATTAAATTTTAAATATAATCAATTTTAAAAATGATTTATAAATTTATAAAGCTAATATGTTTGTAAAAATATAAATACTAAACTTTCTAAAGATGTTAAATATGTTTTTGGTCTCTTAACACTTTTGAGTGAAAATTGAAATTAGTAACATTAGACTAATTTAGTTTTTCATCTTTAGAACTGCATGAATCTAGTTGTTTTAATCAAATTTTGTTAATTTTATTTGATGTTTCATGATAACATTTGAGTTATTTACCTCATTTGACACATTTTCACTTCAACGTTAATTGAGAAACGCAATTGAAACGTCAAATAAAGCTAAAAAATATTAGTTAAAAAGACTAAATTAATACATTTCTAAAGTTGGGAGACTAAACTAGGCTAAAGTTTTGAAGAGATACTAATTTCAATTTTCACTAAAAGTCAAGAGACCAAAAACATATTTAACCCAGATATAAAGAATAAAACATGTGCAAAAATAGAATATACGCTATAAAAGTATATATGATATGTAAAAATATATGTACAGTTAATTTGCTAAAAATATAGATTAGTGTATGAATAAACTAATGTAATGTGAATTGCTAGACTCGTTTAATAAATGCATTGATAAACTCGCTCGATATGTCTTGTTAGACTTATTTATTCCGTATATGGACACATTTGTCTAATGTGTATTGTTAGATTTATCTAATTAGTATGTGGACAAACTTGTGTAATGTATATTCCAAGACTCATCTGATCATATAATGGATAGAGTTATCTAATGTATATAAATATATTCATCTAATATGTGTATGAACATACTTGTCTAACGTATATTGTTGAATTGGTGTAATCAATGTATGAACAAACTCGTCTAATGTCTGTTACAAGACTCATATAATTAATGTATAGACATATTCTTCTAATGTGTATTCTTATACTCATATAACCAATGAATGGAATGACTCGTGTAATTTTTTTTGTTATACTCATCAAATTAGTATATGGATAGATTTGTATTACAAGAACATACTGGTTTAATGTTTAGTAATAGACTCGTCTAATTTATGTGTTGAAAGACTTATCTAATATATATTGTTGGAGTCGTCTAGTAAATATATGAATGACTCACATATGTGTATTGTTATACTCGTTTAATCAATATATCAACAATCCTGTCTAATGTTTTTTTTTTTGCTTTGTTCATCTAGTCAATGTATTCCTATACTTGTCTAATAATTTTTTGTTATACTCATCTAATCAATATATGAAATTATTTATCTAATATTTTTTGTTATACTCATCTGATTTTTGTATGGACAATCTCATATACTTTTCTTTTGCTATATTCTTTTAATCAGTGTATGAAAAGACTATCTAATATGTATTGTTAGACTCATCTAATCAATGCATCGATAAAGTCACCTAATATATATTGCTAAACTTGTTTAATCAATATACAAATGCACTTATATAATGTGTATTGTTAGACTCGTCTATTAAATGCATATTCAGACTTATGTAATGTGTATTGTAAGACAAATTTAATTAATGAATGGTCAAACTCACCTAATGTATAATAATAAACTCGTTTAATTTGTGTATATACAAACTTGGATCTTCTTCAAACTTCAAATGTTATGGTTGCGGAGAAAATGATCATGTTAAGGATAGATTGTCCAAACGCCAAAAAGAGTGAAGAGAAGAAAATAAGGAAGTTCTTCAAGAATAAGAAATATTATATTGCTTAGGAGGATAATATATCAAACTCCTCCAACTTAAGTGATTCTGATGAGTAAGCAAATTTTTGTTTGATGGCCAAGAATGAATCTTGTGAAAGCTAAGTGTATCTAGTTATAATAATGATTATGAAGAACTTCATGATGTTTTTCAACAATTATTTCATGAATAAGATAAGAAATTAAAAAAAGGAGTTCAAAGAGCTAGAATTGAAATTTGAAAAATCTCTTGAAGAAGAGATTTTGAAAAAAAAATTCAAATCTAGAAAAAAAAAATATTACAAATGTTGAAAGTGAATACTGTAAAAGTTACATGTTTGATATTGATATTTTTGAGAAATTGCTTGAAGAAGCAACAAAAGATAGAAATATTGAATGTTTAGTTGTTACCATTTATCAAAATGACTGAGTTAATTTTGTGATGAAAGTTTCAAAGTAATCTTTGAATGTGATTATGGTTGGGAATCCAAGTGTGAGTTAAAGTCTCACATTGGATAGAAATGAGAAAGTAGAGCACTATATAAAGATAAAAGACTCATTAGTCCATTGTCTTAAGGTTTTGGGTAGAAAGTGGTGTCAATCTCTTATATGGTTGGATTCATATCTTATTGGTGTTTATTTCTTTCATGTGAACCTCCTCCTTGATAAACCCAACAGTATATAAGATTCTTAATTTTTAAAAAAGATAAAGTTTATAATATAAAAGAAGGGGACCATTAAAAAGAACAGGATGAACCAACCAACCTTTTGAGTCCACTTATATATTTTTTGTGGATCTCAATTTTCAATAACTTCCACAAGTGAAATGAATGCAATCCTCAAAAGTTTTTGTTTTCTATTTTTTTTATTTTATACTTAGAAATGTTATATTTTTAATTTATTGTTTACTTTAAATATTTCTACAAAATAATAAAAAGGGTCGTTTTTAATATTTCTGTATAAATATTTTTAAAATATATAAGATTTTTATAATTAAAAATGGAACATGAGTAAATGTCTTTTAAACTCTTTTATGTTAGATTTTGATAATGGTAATATCCTAAAAGAATTCCAAAAATCTAGAGTCTGGACATTCGAGTGCCCTGTGTCGTAAACGTAACCCATATTCGTTATAATAGGTACTCTTTGTGGGTCTAACTTCATGCACTACCATCATTCACCGTCCATTTCCTTCTCCTTGGAAAGAAAAGGTATGAAATGTGTAAAAATAGTTGATATATGGGATAAAACTTTAATTATGTGGAATTTTATTTATTTATTATGACTATTTGATATTTATTTAAATGATAGTGAGCATTTTATTTTGATGTTTATAAAATTATGATTTTTTTTTCATATGGAAGAAAAAATATTTATTTGTTTGCACTAAAATTTGATAATATTATCATATTTCTATAATTTTATTTGTTGTGATGTAAATTTCATATTTATTGTTGATAAGGATAAAAATAACTATCAATTTTTACTTTGAAGACATGAATAATATTGTGAACACATATTGATCACGTTCTAATATCATCATGATTTTAAAAAACCAACTTCAAAAAGTTAAAATTCATGAAGTTAAAAAAAAAAAATCAAAGATTTTTATTTTTTAAATATTAAACGTATATAACATAATAAGTGTTAGAACTTATGGATATCTCCTGACATATTAAGTATTAGAAATAGTTAGAGAATATAATATTTTTAATCAATTTATTTTCTTTAATTTTTGGTATTTTATCATTTTTATTATTATCTTTCTCTATTTGTTTTTATATTTTACATAATATTCTTTGTTCATTATCTATTTAAATAAAATATCTTTTGATTGGTATTTTATTTTTAAAAATAACAATAAACATTCAACTTATAAATTTTAACCATAAATCCATAAAAAAATCTATAAAAATAATGATTTTTTTAAAAAGAAGTGTACCTTTCTTTCTCGAATATTTATAAAATTATATTTGTCGGTTTAATTTATCCTTAATAAACAGTATAACCATCACCAATTTTCAATAACTTTTAATAGGGTTGTATTTTAACTACATTTAATAAAATAAAACAAAAATGCCACATTTATTATAGACTACTCAGTCAAAATCAACGATTAAATTTAGTTAAACATCAATTAATATATAGTATATACGCTCATTTTAAAAAATCGCATTAAAATCAAGCTGTTGGTCAACTTCCAACTAAAACCTATACACTTTATTGATAATCAACCATTATTACCACAAACAAACTGAAATACTTGATGATTATTTCAATTAAAATTTAAAAAAATAAAAGTCAAAAAATACAAACTAGAATAATAAAAAAAATATTTTTGGTTTAAGATTTTTATTTTTTAATGCTATTAAGTCTTTTAGTGGTACATTTTAAAATTAACTATAAACTATAAACTATTGCTTCTATTACAATATAACAATAATAACTACACTATTTAATTTGCATGTTTCTTTAACATGAACGTTTATGTACGTAGTGAACACATAAATATAACATGCATATGTATATTTATATGTACCATGTCAAATAAGAAATTAAAAGTAAGGTTCCAGTCATTCAATCATTCAATAATTATTAACCATAATTCTTCTAATAGATGAATTAACACAAATTCGATTGCCAATTTAAATTGCAACACATTATGAATTCAACTCTTCCAAAGTTGAGCTTTTACAAAATAAAGGGTAAAACAATAATCATCAAGCACAAAAGAAGTCATTAATATAATAAAATTCCCTGTATGCAAATATCAAAGTTTTCCAAACAAGTATCCCTCTCAACTTTATCTTCCAAAGTGAATCTCACAATTTAGTGGAGCCAAATTCCGCAAGTGGAACTAGCAAGCTGTGATTGCCATAACTCTGTAATTTGAAGGAAAAGATAGTTTACGAGCACCAAAACAGAATCCAAAGTTCAGAAAACGCATCAGAAGTGTGTCTAAAATTCAAAAGTGAAAGACAGATAACGAAACAAAACCTCTGTTATAGCCACCCAAAAATAAAAACCACTATATTGTGGCTTATCTTCAATAACTTCTGTGTAACTACTATATTTGGATATTTATACAATGCAAAGCCAAAACGACAACGGCTTAGGCCTTGGAAGCATATGCCCCTCTTATGCATAACAAGCACCAACGCTTTGTGGGTACCATAATCCTCTCCAAGAAATAAAAAAGGTAAAAGAAAGTTGCCCTCTCAAGGCAACTGGAATGGGAGAACCTATCTCCCTCACCATTTCCATTACAGAATCACATGCTGCACTTGCAGCTCCAAACCTACTAAAGCAATTTATAACATGTTTGATAGAAATAGAACCTTTACCACCCAACTCCAAACCTGAATAACGAAATTCCATATAAAAATTATTTTGCCAATTCCCGAGGCTATTCCAACATCTGGTCCTGGCTGAAGTTTAGAGACTCTTTCCATATGAGCTCCTTTATGTCTTCTTCGTTAAGAGTTGTCTGTTCGAAATCAAAGATGAAAGGAGTTGGGCAAACGGGCTCCTCGTTGATCTCATGAAGACTTGCCATATATGGGTGATTTAGTGCTTCTTCGACTATGAAACCATAGAAAAGAAGTAAAACTTATGAACAAATGAAAGAACGTGATAAAAACGATCAAAGGGTAAAACGTGATTTAGCCTTTTAGGTCTTCCGAGATTTGCTCTAAATTGATTTTAGTTCCTACCATTTTAACACCGTAGTTTTGGTTCTTGTACATCTGAAATGTGGTGGATTTGTCTATAGTGAAGTAAAAATGAAGTACAGAATTGAGAAAAAAAAATGTACCACATTACGAAATACAAGGTCTAAAACTATCGTTTTGAAGACATACTAAAACAAATTTTGACTACATACTGAGGGATTTAAACATATTTTACACAAAACTTAATAAATTATTAAAAAAAAAAAAAAGAGGTATACCAGTTATTCGCTTGGAGGGATCAAAGACCAACATTTTCTCAGCAAGATCAATTGCTAACGGGGACGTATCAGGAAACCGCTCAGCAAAAGACCTCTTCTCTACATGTGGAAGCTGCTTAACATATTTCTTTGCATTATCACTTCGGAGGAACCCAAGATCCGAGTCATTTGGAGAACCTAATAACTGTTTTGAAAGACGATTATCAGGACTTTGTTCATCAAGATTTCATCACTTGTAAGCTTGCATTAACCATCAATAGTAATTAAAAGATAAACTTTTGTACCAATTCAACACGCAATCAGGTACTGAAGAGAGAAGACAAATACCTCAGTTATAAGGGCCAACTGCTGAACATAATCTTTACCAGGAAATAAAGGCTCCCTTCTAATTATCTCCATTAAAATACAACCAACCGACCAAATATCAATAGCAGCAGTATATTCTGAACAATTCAATAACAATTCAGGGGCCCTGTACCAACGAGTGACAACATATTCTGTCATAAAGTCCGTCTCTGAGGTTGTTCTGGCAAGCCCAAAGTCACATATTTTGAGATCACAGTTTGCGTTGAGAAGTAAATTGCTTGGTTTTAAATCTCGGTGCAAAACATTTGCAGAATGTATGTACTTCAATCCTCGCAAGAGTTGATATAAAAAGTACTGCAGTGACATCGAAAACACAGTTTAAGTTTAATGAACTACAAATTTCATTGATACAAATCAAATGAAAAGACGAAATTTAGATTTGTAGGGCAGTGATTCATAATCTGTTTCAAGGAAAAAGCATCAGAAGATCTGATGCTGGTTTCTGAGTTATTCAAGGTTCTCGGACAACAATAGATGGCATCGTAAACAGATGCAGCACTAAATAACCAATTTAACAGTTCCATTTTCTAATTAGCATTCTTGATAATTTTTGTATTAATAACAACTTTCTAATATCATTCGAGTAGTTAGATTTCTTTTTCATTTGTCTTAGATCCTTCATGTCGAGAAGTCAACTTAGTTTCCAACTAATCCAGGTTGAGCCAGTGGACTCACAAGTTATACTAGCGCTTACTCTCTTTACAACACTCAGTCACCCCCAAAACTTCATTTAAAAAAAACAAACTTCTTATCTCACCACTTGGATTAAATTCTTGGTGGTAGTTAGATTAATTGACAATCTAACTACTGAACCATTCGATTAAATTAGATTCTCCTCCCATACCATCAAACACGGTCACTAACAAGTAACAACTACTGAACCAAACAGTCAAAATGCCACATAACATCTATGCCGAAAAATACGGGGATAGGAGATAAATTAAACTCATCTTCATCACTATAAAAATGCATATGGTACTTTATATAGTCGCTTTTCGTGTATCCTTTACACATGATACCTTTTTCCTACGTTAAAAACCAGTAAGCACCAAAGATGCCCATTGAGTGGCGGTCATTACAACACAATCAAGACAACAAATATCTCCACATATTTTGGCCTTGATTATATGGATATCCTCCCCAACAGACAATACCACTCGAATTGGATAAGACAACTGTCATAACAAACTCTAGCTAGCTCCTAGTATTTACTATATCTATATACTCAAACTCGAAATTACTGGTTAAACTAAAACATTATCATGTCAATTTATTCAAATGGTCAGAGATACAAGCATGTCCACATATCCACCAAAGAAGAGAACAAATACACTATAAATATGAACTCCCACTGTCTTGTATTATTCATATAAATATCTCACCATTATCCCTGAAGCTGGGTCTTAGACACCCACTTAAATGTAACAACACTCTTTTCTCATACTAACTCTCAATCACTCCTCTGACGAGTGCACACTTACATTTCTTTCAAGCCAAACATTCCAAACAATTAGTCACCACCACCATTCAGCAATAACCACAACCACGCAACTCCTCACCTGGCAGTGCTCATCAGTGAGAGCCTGATTAGACTGTATAATCTGATGCAAATCGGTGTCCATCAACTCATACACAATATACACATCATTGAAATTCTCCCTCTCCGCTGGCCGAATTATGTCCTTAATTTTAATTATCTGCAGAATAACAAAGCAAAACGAACCAAACAAAACATCATTACAAAAATGCACAAATCATCATTATTTAAATTTCTAAAAATCACCGAAAAAAAAAACACACGTTATCATGTTCCATGTGGCAGAGAAGCTTGATTTCTCTGAGCGTCCTCTTCGCGTCGATCCTGTTGTCAAACGCATTCCCAATCTTCTTAATCGCAACTCCTTCTTCGGTCTCCGAATTCGTCGCGCAGCTGGTAAATTCATTCAAAAACCAGTTAAATTAATTAATAACTAATTAACTAACTAAATTAATTGAATAAAACAGCGAAAAAGAGAAGAACGAACCAAACGATGCCGTATGCGCCTCTACCAACGGGTTGCAGAGGCGGTGCGTACTTCGCATAGACTTCGAAAACGTTGCCTAAGATGTTGTAGCGCACGTACTTGCCACCGTGAATTGGAATCCCTTTCCCTTTCGGTTTCTCAGATTCGGCGTTGTTTTCCATTTCCTTCCGTTTCTCTGCACACAAACCGAAGCGAGCAAGGAAAGTGAGTGAGAATTGGGATTCAGGATTTCAGAATGTGATTATTATTAGGTCCACTTTGCCACAGTGACTTCAATGGCTTTTGCTTTTTGGCGTTCGGACTTTTCAAATTTAATTTCAAATGTTCGAATCTGCTTCGTCGTTCTTGTTGTAAACCTTCCCGTTGGTGATTACTTGTGGACAACCCAAAACAACACTGTCCATCAAAATTATCTTTCGAAATTGAATCGTGTCAGTGAAATCCCGCTCCTTTTCTTGCAGTTTTTTTCTCCTTTTTGTAAAGGACGAGAAGGCCTAGAGAAAAAGCCTCCATAAAACAATATGTTACGGCCCTTTCTTTATGCACCCCCATAATTTCCTTGTGCACCCCAAGGGGTGTTTAAAAGACAAAACTGCCTCCTTTTTTGTTTTCACCCCTTATTATCACCTCACCCCACCACACCTTTGTTTGGATGGACTCAATAAATAGTCATTTTTTTTTCATAAAAAAAATAGTTTTCACGATTCTATATTTCAAAAGGTAAAAAAATATTTATGAATTTATATAATGAGAAAGACACTTTTGAATACTAGTTCGAAAGATATTTTTGAATTACATAGTTCGAAAGACAGTCTTAGATTACATAATTTGAAAGACGCTTTTGGATTATATAGTTCAAGAAAAACTGACACAATCTAAAGTTTATTTTATGCAAAAGGGACTTCCGAATTGTGTTTACATAAAATTATTGTTCGATTGTTCAAACTGAAACTAAAAAAACTTCCAAATTGCAACAGAAAATATTAATATTTTAGATTGCATAAACCTAAGTCATTTTTCAAAGACATAATAAGAATTTTCATGTTTATGAATGTGCATGAGAAAATATGGGGTGTAAAAAGAAACTATACAAAGGAATGCCCAAAGCATTTAATGAAATATGTTCTAAAATTATTTTCTAGAACATATTAACATGTAAAAAAATAAATGTCTAAAACGTGTTATTGATGTTTTAAAGATGAGTTAAATATATTTTAGTTTGTTAATTTTTATTAAAAATTAGAATTAGTCTATCTTTTAATTTTAAAATTGTATGAATTTAATTATTTTAATCAAATTTTATTAAATTTATTTAACATTTTTATCACAATATTTGAGTTATTTACACTATTTAATATATTTAGATTTAAAGTTAATTATTAAATACATTTCAAATCTCAAATAAATTTAATAAAATTTTATTAAAATGATTAAAAGATAAAACATCAAATTGATTTAAACTTTTAATATGACACTAGTTCTAATTTTCCTTAAAAATTAAAGAAAAAAACTATATTTAATCTTTAAAGTAGTTTTTCCATTATAATTATATATTTTTAATCAATATCAGCACTATTAATCTATTTTACATAAGGGTTGCAATTTGGGTTCCATCAAATGAGGCATCATCAGTGATGTAACGTTATCTGACGCAAAGTAAATTCTTAGTAGGAAAGGAAAGTCTAGAAATCACTCGTTTGTAGATAATTGCAATAAATAATTTGGCATTATTTGTTATATAAATAATAAACACAGTGGACCATATATAACGATACGTTCACGATAATTGAAAGTTACAAAATCACCCCTTTATTAACTCAACAGTTCTAATAATAATTTATCTTCAATTATCAAATTAAAAAAATAAATATGATTTTTTTTATATTTCCGTTCACATTAATTTATAATATTTTGTATATCTTCAACCATGTATTATAGAACTTTTTCCCTTGCCAGCAGCTTTATTAGAATGCTGATACAAAAATGTGTAAATAATTTATGATCAACCTTTTCCATATAGGGTATGATTGAGAAAAAACTATTTGGTAAGTGAATTCATAGTTGATAAAACAAAGAGAAAGTTTTTCCATTCTATGCAACTATTAGATGAACCAAACAGGGCATATCATTGCACTCCATTTCATATCTGCACAACTAAATTTTATTATTTTTTATGTTTTAGTTTTCTTTCTAATTGTTTGATGTTTGTGTTTTGTTATTGGAATAAAAATGAGTTTCATAATGATTAATGTGATTTGATGTATGGGTTTTTTACTATTTCATTATACTATTTTTCATTTTAGATAACACCAAACTTAGTAACACATAAAAGTGTGTTACCTAAACACAAAATGCAACAATTTTATAAGTGTTGATTTAGATATTACCTAAACACAAGTGTGTTTGTTTAGTTGGAAATCTAAGTATGAGTGTAAGTTCTACATTGGATAGAAAATGAAAAAGTTGAGCATTATATAAAGGTAAAAGACTCAACTCATTACTGTCTTAGGATTTTTTTGGTAAATAGTAGTGTCAATCTTTTATGTAATTAGACTCGGATTTTATTGATGTTGTATCTCTCCAATGAATTTCCTTCTCAGTAGACCTAACATGTTCATTTTGTCTTTTCACGTTGATGAATCTAATTTATGGTTCTAATGATGAAATTGAGATACAATTCGCTTTAGGATGAAGTTGATTTTGATATATGATTATGTATTTTTTTTCAATGTATTGCAAAGATTGTGTTTACTTTGATTATTCATCCTCCCTGTTAAAGGGAAGGGACAGTGAAATGAATGTTGGTTATGTAATAAAAAATAATTGATATTGTTGATAACTAAATGATCTATGTTGATAATTTGATTGGATAGTAAACCCTAAATAGTGATTAAAAAAATGAAGGAAATAAATTGTTAATGTTTTTTTTTTAAATTTGGGTGAGTGATAAGTACATAGTTTAAGTGAATTTTAGGAAAATTTTGACCCTTATCTTATTTTTATTTTGGTAAATTTAGGTTACACTTTATTATATTTTGGTTTGTTTTATAGTTTTAAGTATCAAATCAAAGTGGAAAAAACTAAAAAATTAGAGAAAAATCATACAATTTTGATACGCTAAATAATAGAAAACTAAGCCGTAAACTTTTTCAAATAGGAAACTTTAAACACTAAACTTATACTTAATGTCATATTTTTTTAAAAGATGTTAGAAGTTTCACATCGACTAGAAATAAGATCAATTTATAATATATAAGTGAGGTGCAAACCTCACCTTACAAGTCGATTTTGTGGGATTAAGTTAGGTTTTAAAACCCACTTTCTAATAAAATAAGTTATTTCAAAACAAAATTTTAAATTGATGAATCTCAAAGTGAAAAATTTCAAATTGTTAGATCTACAAGTGAAAAAAAGTATATTTTGTATTTGACAATCCAAAAGTACCTCATTGTTTCCACAATAAATAAATTCAAAAACATTCCATGTTAAACAATTTAAAATATTTCATTGGAAACTTATATCTTTTTAATTACAATTTGTATGATTTAAAAGACTTTTATTCATCTAAAACATATAGTCCATAAAAAAACTGAATATTAAATTATTATTGTAAATTGCATTATCTAGAAGAAACTTGAAAATAAAATGATTTGAAATAAAATGTAGACCTACCCATCACAACTAGTTTCAACACGTAGATGACTTTCATATCAAACAACAATACTAGAATTTCATGACGTCCTAAGCAAGAGCTCATGAAAATTGAACATAATTACAAAAGGAAGAAATGAACATTTAAAAAAAAATATGAGTGGAGAGTCATTTTCTCAATTTATTATAAAAGTATAGGATAATAATGTTTCCATAAAAAATATTTTTTTCAAATAATCCAAACAAATCATTCAAATTAGGAAACAATCTATGGATAACTATCGGATTCAACTAATCATCTAATTAAGTTAAACAAATCAGTAATCAAATTTAATAAAATTAAGATGTGAAAGGTTGATCCTAATTGAAAGGCTATTAAAAAACTCAAATAAAAATATGTTTGTTGAGACTGCGTATTTAATATTAATTATTAAACCGATTCAATATCAAATTAACTTAAATACAGTAGTATTTTAACCCATACACTCCTTCAATAAAAATATTCAAACATCAAAGGAAAGAAGAAAAAAGAGAGAAAAATTGCTTGAAATCAACTCTTAATCCCATACGTAAAAAAACATTACATTTAACATTTTAAATTAAAGATAAATTTATATATATACTAAAATATCATATATAAATTTACATCTCATACATATATAATAAATATAAATTTAAATGTGTTGTCGATCATTATAAATTTAGTTTATTTTTTATTTATTTTAAGTCAAAATTTACCTCTTATGAAGTATGAAAAATTTCTTACAAGGAAATACCACAAAAGTTTGTAGAATTTTTAAAACGATAAGATTATCTTAAATAAATCTCTAAAGTATTAAAAGATGGAAAAAATATATATTAAGAAAATACATGTAATAAATTATAGAAAGTTATTACATGTATGATAGGAGACATAAATAAATGAAGTGATACAATAAACATGTTTTGTGTTACTACATAATGTGTGAATTTTCTTTCCATTCACACTATTAAATTAATGCTATAAATTTGAGTTTTTGAGATGAAAAAATTATTAATTAAACTATTGGTGAGTGCTACTTAATTCTTAGCTTAACATTTGACTCATTAAACTGTCTTTATGAACACTCAATCAAGAATGTAGACACTACTATAATACGCGTAAATGATGATAATAAATTAAGCACCATACTCTATAACATGAGTTAGTTTTTAATTCTTTTGTCCATTATGTTTTAGTGAATAAATACTTTTGTGCTTCATAATGTTATGGAAACAACTGTTTTTTTTTTGGGGTGTGAAATAAAATTTCGTATCACAATAAATTAAGATTTGAAAAAAAAATGAGAATCATTACTTGATTTTAGCGTAAAAATTAAAAATAATTTATATTTTTTTAAATTACGAGGAAGTTATAAAATTTAAAAGTTTTACTTATTTTATGTTATATTGATTTTTTTTTTTTTTTACAAATTTCATACTGTTAAAAATCAGTTATTTTTTATTTCATCATCTCAAACATGCCAATATTAACACTGACAGTACGTAAATGTAACTCGTTGTTCAAGCCACTATTTAGAGTTCCTAGAGTTCCCTGTAAGACTTGTTGTAAAACCCGCTGTCGAACTTGATTAATAANTCTTTGTTGTTCAAAATCAATGACTTCTTTTTGTAATTTTCTAATTGTTCCAAAGTCGTATAAATTGAATTAATTAAATTCAATTTTTCTCGTTTGATCTCAGAATAGCCATTCACCCTAAATAAGACTAATTCATATTATATAAGTCGATACAAACCTCATTTTACAAATCTAATAAAATTGATTAAATTAGGTTTAAAATATACGTCTAATCCACGTGTTTAATAAAAAATGTGATTTTTCTACATATTTTTATTGGTTTGATAAACATACTCGTAAGAATTCGTACACTTTGATCATCATTTTAATGATTCGTATAATAAATATATTAATGCCAAGATTATAGTAAGTTATATATTTTATGTCAAACTTTACTAAAATGAACTGATGTACAGTGCCGATTTCATTATCTAATTATTAAATTATGACTATTTTTATTATTATTTATATTCAAGTTTGTTATAATTAAATAATTAAAATTATAAAGTGAAAAATCGGTCATATAGTATGAATATAAAATGTATTTTTTTATTACATAATATAATTGATTATATGATAACTCTTTTAACCATTAATCACTCAGTTAAAATAGTTCAAAAGAACGTATCAATTAGAACACAAATTTGTGTTGTTCAGTTTAATTTTGGTTAAAATTAGTTCTATTTTTTATTTTTTTTTGAAAACGATAATTTTGATTCTTTATAATAAGTTATACTTGTTTTCTATCTTTAGTATTTTAAACTTCATTCACTGAGATAGATAAATTATTATTTAAGGAGGTCATCAGTATCTTACTGTGATGACTAAATTAATCATGTTAACGACTAAATTTTATTATTCATTTCCCAAACATTATAGTATTTTATTGTTCCTCTTATCTTTTAACAATTAAAAAAACAAAAAGTATATAAAGTTAAATATCTAGATTAATTTTAAATAGATTCTATTAAATAGAAACTATATTATATAAAACATTGACAAACATGAAAAAGCAATTTTTTTTTCTTCTCCATCATGCAAGAATCAGAATATATAAAAGATACATCTTAGTCGAGGATCTTTCACTATCTTTTTATTAAACAAAATTTCTTATCTAAGTATACCTCATAATGGATAAATAATTAATTAAAATCAAATTTTTCATAAATTTAAAAATAGAATTAAATATGTTTGTAATTTATAAACTTACACGTAAAATTAAAATTCATAATAATACTAAAAAATTCTAAATTTTAAAAATAAATAGATATAATCTTCTTATTCTAACAAAATTAATATTTTTTACATATTAAATAATATCAACAACTACCATGAAAAAGTGATTAACACTTAAAATATTTAATAAATATTGTTGTGTTAAGATGTAGTTCGTTCTTAAAATTTGAAAATTAAACTATTAAAATTTAAGAATTTTAATTTAACAAAATTTTAAAAACAAAAAAAAACATTTAATTCATAAAAGTTAAACTCGTTTTATAAAGTAATTTTATAAAGCTAAGCTATATTTAAATTACTTTTAATATAATATCAAATTTTATTTTAATCAAAGTTATACTACAGTTTAGACAATCCATAAATATTTTAAAATGTTTACTGTTTATTGCGAGGTAATATATTTGAAAATTTACACTAATGAAATATATGATGAAATTATGGTATATAAATAAAAGTAAAGCGAAATGATATTTCAACACCCTTATTTGACACTACTTTGACACTGGACAGGTGTCAGTATGTCATTGGGTGTTTTTGTTTTAAAAAATAAATTCTTTTTAATTCTGAAGGAAGGGCAAAGTTGGAATAAAGTTTGATTTATTTTCAGTTTCGCGGTTTCTTTTCCATTTCTCTTTCCTTGCTCTCTGGTTTTGATGAAACAGGGTCTTCCTTCCTCTCTCGCGGTCTCTTCTCGCTCTCTTCCAATC
>NC_028352.1:5461209-5467922 GCF_000741045.1 Vigna radiata var. radiata
GACAAAATAATGCTCCTTAAATGCAATTCAAAATACTTTAAGACTTGTGAAACCGTTTCAGCAATGAATTAATGACAATTTATTGCACCATAAAAGCATAATATAAAAATAATGTCATAAAAGACCGTGCCTTGGGTTATGGAAGGATTGCATGTTGGAAAAGAGCATGTAAACGTTTACCATGAAGATGTAAACGATTACAATTACCTTATAGACGTATACATTTAGTCCGTAAACGATTAAATTTTTGCTGTAAACGATTACTAGTACGATGTAAACGATTACCAAAAAATGAATCCGTTTTTGTACAAGTTCTTGGTCTGGATGAGCAAGCTTTCAAAGAACAAATAACCACTATAAAATTTCTTAAACATACCATTCAAAAACAGATGACCACTGCATATAATTAAGGAAAACCAAAAGACTACAACATTGACCACAACATCGTTACAGTTTGCGAATGAAATACAAGTTAATGAAGCACAGAAGAAGAGGAAAGCGACAAACCACTTACCAAAACAAACGTTGCCGCTACACAACACCACCACGAAGCACACACAAAGGGCTGTTGAAAAAAATCACCATTGCAGCAAAAGGTCTTGGCGAGACGAGACCCACACCACACCGAGACGAGACCCACCCCAAGACGTCAGCGAAACCACGAAACGACTACACAAACCCACCCCTTGGCGATACCACAGCGGAGGGAGAGGGCTTTCAACGCACACAACACCACAGAGCAATGGTCGAACAAAAGAGGACTTTCAAGGCACAAAACACCACAGAGCAATGGTCGATTGGAAGAGAGCGAGAAGAGACCGCGAGAGAGGAAGGAAGACCCTGTTTCATCAAAACCAGAGAGCAAGGAAAGAGAAATGGAAAAGAAACCGCGAAACTGAAAATAAATCAAACTTTATTCCAACTTTGCCCTTCCTTCAGAATTAAAAAGAATTTATTTTTTAAAACAAAAACACCCAATGACATACTGACACCTGTCCAGTGTCAAAGTAGTGTCAAATAAGGGTGTTGAAATATCATTTCGCTTTTATGAAAGAATCCACTTGCATGGTGCTCGTCTTTTCCATTTCCATTTACGATTTTCATAATCAGTCAAAACAATCACAGTGATTTATTTTCAGTGCTAATTAAAGCTTCTTATTCCTTCTTTTATTAAGCAAGGTAATGATTTTTTTATCATTTGAAGAAAGATATTTTTGGCACTTTCTTCAACAAATACAATGCACATATCACGTGCCACCACAGATAAAAAATTGGGGAAGAAAATCATACACATTATATTTTATTAATTTTTAACTTTTTTTTTCTGAAATATTTTAGAAAATAAAAGTATATACATAATGTTGATGAAAAGAAAAAGCCATTAATTAAAGTTAAAATATTTTAAACGATTTAATATCCAATAAGAGTACAGAATCCAAACATATCTGAATTCTTCCCGTGGAAGGAAAAAAACGAATATTTGGTCAAATTCTCGCTTTATACTTCAAACAACATATATTATCATCAACTACTATAAATATTTTTTAATACAGCGAATAAATACTTAAACAGAAATTGGCAAGTGATTAGTATATAGATTATACTAATCTATATAGATTATACATATTAATCAAAATATAAATTTTAATAATAATTAATTGCATAAAATAATAATAAATGATCAACTATATTATACACACGAATACACACGTGCTACCGTTCATTTGTCGGAAGAGGAACCAGAAATTTCTGTTTTTGTCTACGCATTCAAAGCCACACACCAATTAAAATCCAAGGCTAATTAATTAAATAACAAGACAAGAATCAAGCATAATTAATTAAATGTCATGCAGATTATTTGAGTTCTTAGTGAATATTTTTAGTTTATTAAATATTTAAAATTTCTATATTTTCTAATTGAATTTGAAATATTTATCTTTTTAATTAAATAATATGATTTTATTTATGTTACACTACTTTACATATTTATTTTTCAGTTAAAGTAAATTTTATTGATTTTATCATAAATTTAATGTTCAACGGATATTAAAGAACTCTTGTTGTTACTACATTAATAGTGACGCGTGATCTGGATGATATTCTCTTGATCATTATAAATTATGACAAGTGAGATAGAATAATCTCATTATTTAATATGTTTTTAATTAAAATAATTAAATTAAATTCTCACTAATAATAAATTCATTTCATAGTAATCACAATATCACATTACATATAAACAAATAAAAATGATAAAACAAACTAAAAATGGCATTACATAATTAATTACAGAAGTTGACTTATAAAATAAATTAAACAATACTCAATTAAAAATACCACTCTTACAAGTAAATCGAGGCTTAATTAACCCTAAATATGCAAAATTTAATACAACAACAGTATTTTACACACCTCAGCGTCTCTGCAAATACTACAATACCAAATCATATACGAAACTGCTATACCCTATGCTGATTTTGTAATTAAGGTGTAAAAGAATTTCGAAAAAAGAAAGAGAAACGAACATTCTGAGTTATTACACAGCAGAAACTAAGCTATCACATGATTTAATGCGTCGGGATCCGAAGGTTCTACCCGACCCGACCCGGTTAGGGTGAGGTGGTGTCAGAGTTGTAGGCACTCGGAACCGGTGGTGTGGTGGACGGGGAGGTGTGAGTGGTGCGAGAAGCTCCGTCTGGTTCTCCGTCAGTGGTTGGGCGTGGAACCAAAGAGGAGGCAAACGCCGTGAGGGAGCTGACGAGAGTTTTGACGGCTCTGATTTTGATCAGCCCCCTGGGCGGAGGCAGCCTTCGCGCCGGGACTTGTCTGCTGTTAGATCTGGTCACGGTGCGCTCCAATTGAGGCATGCTGGGCACGAGGAACCGCAGAGAAGTTGATGAGGCAAAACAGAGGAAGAGGTTGGTTTGTGAAGGGAGTGAAGCAGTGAGGGAACTTAAAAGCAGAGAAGCTTCAGTAACTTACTCAAGAAGATTCATTTCACAAATACATATCATGCCTACTAAACTATTTTTTTCTTTTAAGATTTAAATTAATTACAACTATTTTCAATTTTATATTCTTTTCCTTGTAATTTTAGTGGAGTGACTGCACTAATATATACCAATATTTTTATATATATACACAACAGGTAACAAATGAAATTAAGGATAATATATTTAGATAATATTTTTTTATAATATCTCAACATCATTAATGTATCATTTTATAATTAGTCCATAAATTTATTATTATTATTATTAATATTAATTATGGAATAATTTTCGATCAATAACAAAATAAAATGTAATAATATTTAAATATTATAAAAAAATATTGTCTAAATATTATTATCTTAGAATTAATGCAATACTGAATACACTAATGAACCATAAAGTTCTTGCAGACATGTTCTTCCTGCATTTTTTATTCTTGTACTACCATAAAAGTTATATTTCCTGAATTATTTTTAATTAAAAATATAATAAAAATCTCCACATTTTTTTATTTTTAGTATTTTTTAAATTAGATTTTCTAAAAGTATTCCCAGATCTAAAAAATTCCTTTTGGAGTGTTTTAGAATATATTTTTAAATTTGAAATTATTTTCTGAAATATGTATTTCAAATATTTCTTTTATATTTTAAAATATCCAATTTGAAATTGAGAACAAGTGTTTCAAAAGATAGTATCAAATATAAAAATGCATTCCAATATACTCGGTTCATTTTCTTTTATATTTTGAATTAAATGTTATGAAAAATAAGTTGGTGGTGCCGGAGATAGCCACCAGCAACGCCTTTTGCCGATGTCACTTGCGGTGGATGTGGTGACAGGGTGCGACAAATAGGAAGAAGAAGGGTAAAATTGTTATTTCCTCTAACCTATGAAGGTACAGAAAGAAAAAAGAGGTGCAAGAAGAAGCATACTAAAGCATACTACAGACATAACAAGGAAGGCAGACCCATAGTAAAGCCCGAATAAGTGATAAAAAAATGTCTAAATCACTATTGTTTTCCTCTCCTTTCTATTCTTATCATCTCACACGTACAAGTTTACTTAGTTAGGATAAAGATATTTAGATAACATTTTTTGACAATATTTGAACATTATTATACGTGTCATTGTGTGATTGGTTCATGGTAGTGTCATTGTGTCATTTGGACCAATCACAAAATGACACGTATGATGATGTTTAAATGTTGTCAAAAACTGTTGTCTATGTATCATTACCCTTTTAGTTAATACATTTAATTTAATTACAGAAAAAAAATAATGTTCTATTTAGAAGTTTAAATTCCACAAAAAAAATTCTATTGGTTACCTTCCATAAAATAATTATAAATGTTACTCTATAATTTAGTTCACAAAAATAAAGAAAAATATTTTTTTAATTCTTTTAATTACTTGTAAATATATTTTAACGTTTTGAATAATCCATTTTAATTTTGAAAAAAATAATACAAAAGAAACTAGAAGTAAATGAATTAAAGTGGTGACTTTTTCTGTAAAAGAAGTTACTAGATCCGCTTCCATCTTTGACACGTTATTTAATTGTTCCTACACTTATTTTCATGTAACGACGTTTCATAAACTTATAAGGGTTTGTCATGAATATTTATATTTTATTATATGTTATTTTAAAAAAATGAATTAATTAAAATTTAAATTTATGATAAAATTGAGTATTTTTAATTAAGTTTTTAATAATTTTTAATATATAAAACATTTTAAAAAATATTTTTAAGTTAAGTTCTTATGATTGGATTTTTTTTTTCATTAATTAGGTGACGCATTGTTATTTTATTTCGTCGTCCAATTTATTTCTCATCCTTTATTAAAAATTGTGAAGTTTTATGATTAAAAAAGGATTGATATTATGATAATGTAAGCTAACAAATAACTTTTAACATGTTAAGTAAGACAATTGTTTTCTTTTTCATTGACCTTCATATCACCACCTATAATAATAAAATAATTATTTCCATCACTACTATTTATAAGATCAATAATAGTCACGCCATTTTTTTTGTTTTGATTTGTATTTATAGTTTTTATGGTGGGTTTAAGATTAACGAAATCTTAATCAAGGTGAATCCTAGTTTAATATATTTAATCATTACTTATCTTAATTTTTGCAAGAAAATATGATAATTGACTTTTGTGACCGTTCATCTTTGACTGTTTTGCATGATTCACTGTAAAGTGATTTTATGACCGTCCTGTCCATATGATACACTTTGTAAAAACTTGAGAATTAATTAATATAAAAGGTTTATTAATCTATTTTTAATTTATATTTATGTGAATGTCGTACCATCTACTATATATACATGTCCATTGGTAGAAGATGAAATCTAATCTCTTAAATTACACCGTGATAACTGGCAAATTTTAATTAAATTCCAATAGGGTGAAAGGAATTGAAGATTTGAATGGATGTGGCAGGTAGAAAAGCATGTTGACCTTAATATTACAGTCATTGACACAAGGTCTTCCACTTCCTACAAGGCTTCTTATGCTATTCTTGTTCTAATTCCTGTTCGAATAATTTCATAATGCCATTTATTAAAAAAATGAAAATGAAAAAAATCATATGTTTTGTTTTTTTTTTCGTCAATGTTAAATAAAAAAATCATTAAAATAAATTCTAACTTATAGCTGTGAATATAAAGAAGTTAACTTTAAATTTAATTAAATTTTGGAAAATTAATTTGTAAAATAAAGTTGATATTGATTTATATCCTCTAAATTAAATTTATATGGACTTTAAAGATTATTTTCGAAACCGAAAACAAATAAAGAGGTTTTTCAAAGTCACCACCGTCCAAGCATGTTTAGCAAGCTGTGGTGACATTGACTCCTCCTTCATGGTGGGAAACAGCCGTTTTTGACAGATAAAACTTTCGTACAGAACGAATTAAAAATATTGTCTTTGTCTTTTTATTAGGAAATTATCCAATCCTAATAAATATTATAATTCATTACGGACAAGATGCTAGAAAAAAATTGTACGATAAAGTTATTATTTCATTACGAAATGAAAAATAATACTGTGATATATATTGTTGTTTAGACATGACTATTACCTTGATCGTCTAGTATGTGTGTGATTGAACGGTTCTTTATGGCTTGGTTTGATGTTTGGTTTGTTGGTTTTGTTAATTTGTTTTTCGGTCTTTGTTTGGTTTTTACTTTTTGACATTATTTATGACCGACCGGTCTTTTGTAAATAAGTATTCGGTTATTTTGTATTGTTTTCTATTTTGTTACTGGTGTTTGAGTTGATTATATATTGTAGTCTGTTTTTTTAGGAATAATACAATTTCAAAATATTCATATCACTTTTTATTTTGTTTTCTCTCTCGTTCTTTTTTTTTCTGATTTTTTCTGGATTTTTTGGTTCTGTTTTTTTATTATTGTTTTTATTCTTGAAAAAAATATAAAAATTTATTTATTTATAACTATTTTATTCTTATACTATATATAAATAAATATAAAAACATGTTATAATATCGTTACTGTAGTGGAGGAGGGTCGGCTGGACCGACCGGATCAGGAACGCTGGAAGAAGGCCGGACGGCCGGGTTGCCAAAGCCATAAGAAGCAATGGCGACTTAAGCACTGGACGGTATGGATTAAGTGGGTGTGGGGTCAAGAAGGCATTAAAAGGTTTTGATGAAGATGTAACGGAAGACATAGCGAATCAATGAAATT
>NC_028352.1:5468362-5473871 GCF_000741045.1 Vigna radiata var. radiata
GAAATGAGAGCGGAGATAGCGGCTCTGCGGGCAGAGCGGGAAAACGTG
Source organism: Vigna radiata var. radiata (assembly GCF_000741045.1). Taxonomy (NCBI): domain Eukaryota; kingdom Viridiplantae; phylum Streptophyta; class Magnoliopsida; order Fabales; family Fabaceae; genus Vigna; species Vigna radiata. Next base: position 5,468,411 of record NC_028352.1, read on the forward strand.
GTGGTGGGGGCTTCGGTGCAGTCGGTCAATGTGCAGACAATCCACTCTGGAGATGAGGAGGTCAGTCGNCGGCCTTCGGTGGAGGAGGTCGGAGAAGCCGTAGGAGGAGCAGTGGTGGGGAGAGGTAGAGGAAGGGGAGCTGGCCGAGGGGAGGGGCCAGTGAGGAGAGGGCTCGGTAGGGGAGCTGAACCGAGCGGCAGAGGAGTCGGTGGGAGAGAAGGCTTGAACGGGAGGGGGAGAGGGATAGACGGCCAAGGAAGAGGAAGGGGCAGAGGTGAGGGAAACATAGGGCGTGACCAGGACAATCTGGAGGGGCGAGGGGAGTCTGAGCGGCAAAATCCGCAGTTTGAAGAGATCTGGGAGGGGGACCAGTTCGACCAGGCCGAGGGGTTGCACCCATTCACTCCGAACGTCATGGGGGCAGTAATGCCGGAGAACAAGGTTTTTCCTTGGGTGGAGAAGTACGGGGGTACGTCAGACCCAGTGAAGCATCTGAGGTCGTTCGTAGACGCCATGGCGGTCTACTCATCCAACGAGATGGTCTGGTGCCGGGTATTTTCTCTGTCTCTGAAGGATGAGGCCTTGGATTGGTTTCACTCATTGCCGCCTCGCAGCATCGACGGTTTCATTACCCTGAGGNAGNTGTTTAGCCAGCAGTATGCCTCAAATCGTTCGCGAGGTTTAACTTATACCGCCCTTGTCAGGATGAAACAAGGGCGGGAGGAATCGCTGAAGGGGTTTATGGAGCGCTTCAACCGAACCGCTCGGCAGGTGCGGAACGTAGACCAACGGCTGATAGTGAGCGCGCTCACAACAGCGCTTAGACCCGGCCCTTTCGTAGATTATCTGTATGAGGAAGAGCCCCAATCTATGGCTGAACTACAGAATAAACTGGCCGGGTTTATAAGAATAGAAGAGGGGAGATCGTATCGTAACGATCAGGGGGAAGAAGGAGGAGTGAGGGAGAAGCCTGGGCGGGACCGGAGGGGAGAGAAACGACCGGTCGGCGGGGAGCATAGGTCGACGGTGAAGCGGGGCGCGGAAATACAAAGAGCACAACANTATTTCCATCACACTCCGTTGAGTGCCCCAAGGGTGAGAGTCTTGGAAGAGGCCTTGAGGGCTAATTTACTGACGGTGGCGAGGTCCCCCACCCCTCNGGGTGCGGACGAAAGTAAGCATTGCCGNTACCATCAGAACATGGGACATTCCACGGAAGATTGCGTAGCACTGAGAGACAAGTTAGAAAGTTTGGTACAGGCGGGTCACTTGAGGGAATTTGTTAGAAGGGAAAATCCTAACCCAAGAGGGGCCGCGGAAAGACCCAGGGGTCATTTACCGGTCGGCCAGAGGGCTCAACCGGCCGTCGAACGGACGGAGGGCGAGGGAAGCGGCGGTAAACCTCTGAGGGGAGTGATAAACACCATCTCGGGTGGGTTTGCCGGGGGAGGGGCGTCTTCGGCCGCCCGGAAGCGACATCTGAGAAACCTTCACAGCGTGAACAAGGTGGCGGTCGGTAGAAGAACCATGCCGACCATAACATTCTCGGATGAGGATTTCCACGCGCCGGACCCCGATCAGGACGACCCCATGGTTATAACGGCCATCATCGCTCGGTACAGTGTGGGAAAGGTATTGGTAGACCAGGGGAGTTCGGCCAATATCCTATACTGGAAGACCTTCCAGCAAATGGAGATACCGGACGAGGCTATCAGGCCATTTAACGAGCAAATTTTGGGGTTCGCAGGAGAACGGGTTGACACAAGGGGGTACGTGGATTTAAAGATGAGTTTGGGGTCAGAAATGGGGGCGAAAGAGCTAAGAGTGCGCTTCCTCCTGGTAGAAGCAGACACTTCTTACAACGTGTTGCTGGGACGGCCGTGTCTCAATGCGTTTGGAGCAGTAGTGTCAACCCCGCACCTAGCTATGAAGTACCCGGCGGACGACGGCACAATCCGAACGGTCCGAGCCAATCAGAAGGTAGCAAGGGAATGTTATGCAGCAGGGTTAAGAGTGCAACCCCCGAGACATAGGGTATGTGAGACCCGAGCGGCTATATCAGCGGCAGAGTTGGACCCGAGAGAAGACACCACCGACCGGGTGGAACCGATGGGAGATGTCCAGCCATGTCTCCTGGAAAATGAGGATCGGGTGACGATGGTCGGTAGAGACCTTCAAGAGGACGAGCGGCGGAGGTTGGAGGAGGTGCTGGTAGAGAACAAGGACCTATTTGCCTGGACTGCGTCAGACATGCCAGGGATTCATCCTGATGTTATTTCACATAGGTTGTCCGTCTTTCGAGATGCCCGGCCGGTATCTCAGAAGAAAAGAAGGTTAGGCGTAGAAAAGAGAAGGGCGGTAGGTGAGGAGGTGGGGAAGTTAATCGAGGCCGGGTTTATCAGAGAAGTCAAGTACACTACTTGGTTGACAAACGTAGTCATGGTCAAGAAGGCCAGCGGTAAGTGGAGAATGTGCATTGACTTTACCGACCTGAATAAAGCTTGCCCGAAGGATACATACCCCCTGCCGAACATCGACGCGTTGGTGGACGGGGTGTCAGGGTATGAGGTGATGAGTTTCCTGGATGCCTATTCGGGGTACAATCAGATACCCATGTACCGGCCGGACAGTGATAAAACCGCCTTCATTACTGAGCAGGGAACCTTCTGCTATGAGGTCATGTCCTTCGGACTGAAGAATGCAGGGGCTACATACCAGAGGTTGATGGACAAGGTTTTCCAAGGGCAAATAGGCAGGTGCATGGAAGTGTACGTTGATGATATGGTTGTTAGGAGTCGGTCGGTAGAGGAGCACCTATCGGATTTGAAAGAAGTCATGGGGCAACTCCGAAAGTTCGATATGCGTTTAAATCCTGCTAAGTGTACCTTCGGGGTAAGGGCCGGGAAATTTCTGGGGTACATGCTGACCGCTCGGGGAATCGAAGCAAATCCCGACAAGTGTAAGGCGGTATTAGAGATGAGAAGTCCGCAGACAGTGAAAGAAGTACAGAGGTTGGTCGGGCGGTTGACCTCCTTGTCACGATTCCTCCCCCATCTAGCTGGTCGGTCAAAGCCGATCGTCCGGGCTATGAAGAAGACCGCACAGGGATGTTGGGACGAGGAGAGCGAGGAGGCTTTTAGGCGTATAAAAGAAGTTCTTACCCAGCCCCCGGTAATGGGCCGCCCGGAGCCGGGTCACGAGTTGCAAGTATACTTGGCAGTTTCGGAGGGAGCCATTAGTGCAGCCTTGCTACAAGAAGTCCCACAGTTCAAACTGGTGTATTTCGTTAGCCGAAGCTTGAAAGAGGCGGAGATAAGATACCAACAGCTGGAGAAAGTGGCTTTGTCTCTGGTTTATGCCGCTCGGCGATTACGACCATATTTCCAAGGTTTCCAGGTTGTAGTGCGAACGGATTACCCGATAGCTAAGATCCTACGCAAACCAGACTTAGCAGGTCGGATGATAGGTTGGTCGGTGGAGCTATCGGAGTTCGGTTTGAAGTACGAGCCGCGAGGGTCGNTGCGAGGTCAACACTTAGCAGANTTTGCCGTTGATCTGCCCCCTGAAGAAGAGTTCTGCTGGAAACTTTCAGTGGATGGGTCATCTAGCCGTCGGGGAGGAGGAGCGGGGGTGGTCTTAGAAGGACCCTGCGGGATACTAGTGGAACAATCATTGACGTTCCAGTTCAAGGTCAGCAATAACCAAGCCGAGTACGAGGCTCTACTGGCCGGGATGGAGTTGGCCAAGGACCTAGGGGTAGGTCGGTTAGAATGTCAAACAGATTCCCAACTGGTCGAAGGGCAGATAAATGGGAATTTTCAGGTGAAGGATGAACTCTTGTTACAATACTTTCACAAGGCCAAGCAGCTGGCCTTAGGCTTCAAGGAGTTCATTTTGCGGCACGTTCCCCGGTCGGAAAACATTAGGGCGGATTTACTTTCAAAACTGGCCGGCGGAGCTGCGAAAGGAGGGTTCTCTTCGGTGATCAAACAGGTAGTAACCAGGCCGACGGTAGAATGCTGTGTCGTCACCACCGGGCGGGTAGTGAATACCTGGAGAGACGAAATAGTACAGCTGTTTCGGAAGCAGGACGGTGGGGAAACTTTGAGTGCTGAGGAAACCAAGAAGATTGCTCGGTATTGCCTGATCGGTGATGACCTTTACCGAAGGGGTTATGTTACGCCTCTGTTAAAATGCCTGCTGGAAAGGGAGGCAGAATATGTGATGAAGGAACTGCACGAGGGGGTGTGCGGGAGACATACTGGCGGGCGGACGTTNCGGGCAAGAGTGTTACGGGCGGGATTTTTCTGGCCGTCGTTAGAGAAGGATTGTATGGCATTCGTCAAAAAATGCGAAGCCTGTCAAAAGCACGGGAACGTTTTCCATGGGCCGGCAGTGGAATTGCAAGGTATTGTGTCCCCTTGGCCTTTCGCCCAGTGGGGAATGGACATTGTTGGACCCCTGCCTACCGGGCGGTCGCAGATGAGGTTCTTGTTAGTGGCAGTGGACTATTTCACTAAGTGGGTAGAGGCTGAACCATTGGCAAAGATTTCTGTCGCCCAGGTCCAGAAGTTTGTGTGGAAGATCATTTGCCGGTTCGGGCTACCCAAAACAGTCATTACGGATAACGGCCGGCAATTTATAGATAGGAAACTCAAAGCCTTCTATCAAGAGTGGGGCATAGTTCATGTCACCAGTTCGGTTGAGCACCCCCAGACGAACGGCCAAGCAGAAGCGATGAACAAGATAATCATACAAGAGTTAAAGAGAAGGTTGGGCGAGGCGAAAGGTTCTTGGGTTGATGAGTTGCCGTCGGTCCTCTGGGGGTACCGATGTTCCCCCCACGGTGCAACAGGAGAATCCCCGTTCAACCTGACCTACGGGACGGATGCCATGATGCCGGTCGAGATAGGCGGCGGAACACTGAGAAGGCAGATGGGCGACATGGAGGTAAATGAACAGGGTCTGAGAGGAAACCTGGATGTGTTACACGAAAGAAGGGAAACTGCAGCGGTCCGGACAGAAGCACTGAAAAGGTTGGTTGCACGAAGATACAACTCCAAAGTGCGACCAAGGCTTTTGGCGGAAGGTGATCTTGTCTGGAGGAAGGTCGGGGAAGCCCGACGGGAGAAAGTGCATGGAAAGCTGGCGGCCGGTTGGGAGGGGCCATTCAGAGTAAGTGAAAGCCTGAACAACGGGGCTTACCGATTAGAGCATCTGGACGGGAAACCAATTCCGAACACATGGAATATATCTCATCTTAAGTTGTACTTCAGTTAAAATTCTCTTCTTTTTTATCGCAATAAACCANGTACTTATTGAGTTATAAATCAAATGATGCGAGGCATTTCATTTTTACTTGGTTGTGACTTCCCGTTCGGTGGATAAGGATGGGGTAGGAGGGACGTTCCGGCGTTCCTCCCGATCGGTAGGATAAGGAAGGGAGACGCTCCGGCGTGCT
>NC_028352.1:5475821-5477787 GCF_000741045.1 Vigna radiata var. radiata
CATAGTTCAGGCAGACACCGGCTCGGGAGAGCAGCTCATAGGCCATGTCATAGGCCTCCGAGGTCGTGAGTTTCTTGAAGGGCTCTCGTTCTTCTGGAGACAGNTTAAATGCAAGACGGTCGGATATATGGAGGTTCGGGTCAAAAGGACCGGACGGGAGGGGGCCGNAGTTTCTTCTCCTTTTTGTGGGAGAGGGTGTTTTCTCTTGAGAAGACCGCTTTCTACTTTTGCCCTTCGGACCAGAGGAGATCACGATCGGTTTGGACTCATCAGTCTTCGGGACGGTAAGAGTTGCGGGGGAAGCAGAGCNNGAAGGGGCAGCGGTTGAGGAAGAGGGAACGGTAACGTGCCCNCTGCGCTGGTTCTTGCGGGCCAAGGCTCGAGCAAAAGCTTGATGCTTCTCCATGCCTCCAAAGAAATCTGCAAGGAAAGNGCAAACTTAGCAAGTTAATAATGACCGGTCAATAGTCCCAAAATGCAAAAGAACTTACCGAACACTCTAGTACGTAGAGTGTCAGAATCAGATCCGATGAGTTCGATAAGTTTGCGAGAAGAGGTCTTGCGAGGTAGCTGATCGATTTGGCGTATCACCTCCAACTCATCGTCGGTCATATCGGATTTCTTCCAGGAGATAACTTGTTTTGGGTGTTCGGTCCAGTAGAGGGGAAATTTAGGCNGGCCCTCAGAAAAATATTTGGGCCGGCCGGGTTCGCGGATCGCGACCTTGAAAAAGTTTGATTTAAAATCTTTATATGAGGAGTTGAAGGGGGCGAATAGCTGTTTATCCTTGACAGGATTTAGAGAAACCCAACTCTTGTTGGGATGTGGCAAAGCACGGAAGAAGAAAAGAAAAGACGCTGGAGTAGGGGTTAACAGTAACCCAGTGCATAAGACGGAGAAGGCCTGCATACACGCCCAACCGTTCGGGTGGAGTTGAGCGGGACAGATGTTNAGTTCGCGAAGCACGCCACATTGGAAGTCCGAAAAAGGAAGCCTCACCCCCAAATCCCGAAAAAGGGTTAGATAGGCGTAGAAGAAATCTAGGGCATATCCTTCCCGACCGTGACATACCCGCTCGTTCGAACGACATACCACCAGGGATATGTCAGCTGCATCCCGGCGGAGGTTGGACATTAGATCCACTGATTCAAGCAAGCGAATAATGGAGGAGGTAGAAATGAAGTAGGAGGGGTGGCCCCGAACCTCATGGGGAGCCCATTCGTAACCGGCGATGGCGGGAGGAGGAGCCACCCCGGTCCACTCTAAAGAATTATCGACGTTGAATTCAACATCGTCGGTGAGGGCCTCTTCCCGGACGGGACAACCGGACAGGGTGGATGACGAAGAGGGAGAAGAGGTTGACGCNGCCGCATCATCCGCATACCCTCGACCTTCGTTCTCGAACTCATCGGAGGACCACGATGATGTAGACATTTACCTGATCAACCAGAGGAAGGAAATGGAAGGACGGGAAGAGTGCAGAGTAGGAACGGGAACCAGGGAGCAGATGGGAGAGGATGGAGAAATGAGGAGGGGGCCCTCCACCTTTTATAGCCGAAAAAGAGGCTCCAAGGGCACATCTCAACTGTCCATTGATGACAGATCTGACGGAAGGAAATTTGTGACTCTTCGGTGAACAGTTATGATTGATGGGAGGGAAAATCGTAGCCATTGCTGGGTACGAGATCGAATGGCTAGGGTGACATGACGTTTCGTTACCCCAAAAGTGTTCTGAGAGCTTAAACCCCTTCGCTAACCGAAGACGCTCGGGGCTTGGGGGGCTTGTGTAGTGGAGGAGGGTCGGCTGGACCGACCGGATCAGGAACGCTGGAAGAAGGCCGGACGACCGGGTTGCCAAAGCCATAAGAAGCAATGGCGACTTAAGCACTGGACGGTATGGATTAAGTGGGTGTGGGGTCAAGAAGGCATTAAAAGGTTTTGATGAAGATGTAACGGAAGACATAGC
>NC_028352.1:5478602-5494156 GCF_000741045.1 Vigna radiata var. radiata
AATCAATGAAATTAATGGTCAGTTATGAATACATCTTCTATAAATAGGAGCAGCAGGACAGGTAAGCTCTCTCGAATCTAATCCAAAAGTTGATCCTGTTAACTGATCCACTGACTTGGGCGTCGGAGTGTTCTTATTGCAGGACCTCCCGGGTGATTCATAAAGGCATCTGGAGGACGACCGGGTCGGGCGATCGGGAAAGGGTCGAAGAGCTGGTTCGGTCTCGGGCTCTAAATACCAAAACAGTTACTTTAATAAAATATTAGACTTTTTGATTGAGATAAAAATCTCACAATTCAAAATGTTAAGGAAATTACAAAAACCAACAACTCTTTTTTATTCACTGAAGTATTATTTAATGCATTCTAAGTATAAAGAATTTTGTATTAATATTTACTAAAAACTTCGTACCAATTATATTCAAGATAAAATTATAAAGGAAAAACCAAATTATATTACATTATTATTATATTTTAATATGATATCAGAAGATATTTTAATCGGATCTTAATTTATTATATATATTTTTTAGCGAAACATTTAAAAGTATCTAATGTCACACATAAGATATTAATGTATCGATGAGAGGAAAATTAATTAAATTTTATACAACTCTTTTTTTTATCAGAACATACACAAATATTTAATATGTTAATGCGTTGATATAAAGAAATATGTTGAGGACATTGTATCATCAGAAATATAATTAAATTAAAAATAAGAAAATCTGTTCTCATAAATAGCTTTTGTGAAAATAAAAATTCACGTTCTAATAACATTTAAAATATTCTCTCATGTATATTAAGTAAATAGTCAAATTAATTAATGATGTGAGAATAAATTATGAAAAATAGGACTCAATAAAAGTTACGCATTTTTGAATACCTTAATCGTTTAAGTACTTATATATGTTAATTCTAATTATAATGATGATGGTAACAACTATTATATCTCCACCTATAAGCAAAGTAAGAATTACAATGGCATAAGACAATTTCGTAGTACGAAGTAAAAGGAAAACAGAACATTAATTTTTCGTTCAAAAGAAAATGTCGAGGTTTTACGATAAAAATTATAATGAATCATACACACTACTTTATTGTTGTTTCTTAAAGTGAATACCTCTTTAATGTTGTCACCTATATCATACTTTTGTTTGACAAAAGTTTTTAGAAGATTGATTCGGTGAGTTCAAAATTTCTTTTTTTTTTTATTTCTTTTATATGCAGGCGTCAAATGTTTCGGTTGAGTCTTGAGATCGACACCGAACAGTTGTGACCTGTAGAAAAATATTCTGACCGACGCTCAAATCAGCAAGATCACAAGAAGATTGATATGTATATGATTAGATCGAAAGTACATTACCTGATTGTTAACTCTGTATTTATAGACATTAAGTTCAATAATTGACATTAAGTATCTGTAAATATTATATCTTTTTTTTCTCCTTTCATAATATTCACCAATTAAAGTCTTTAATTGTCTTTCAATACTGTCTTTAACGCTTCATCACCGTTCAACCGCCTATCTACACTTCTTCAATTTCAAGCGACCGATCTCTTATTGTCTCCACCCTGATCGATCGGCCGCCTCCCTCCTCACACACATATGCTATTATAATTAAGATTTTAATATTTAAATATACCTTTTTAATAACATTTTTTTCTCTTTTAATATTTTCACCTCAATTAGGATTTTGGTGTTTCAATATATTTTTTAATGAATTTTTACTATAAGAAAGAAAAAAAAATCTACTAATTTTTCGTATGTAAATCTACTAATTTATATTAATATATTTTTAATGAATTATATGAGAAATTATATTAATTAACAAAAGCTATCAACTATTAACATTTTTTAATAAAAGAAAAAACAACCTTATTTACTAATGGTAAATTTAGTGGAAAGACACTTACGTTTTGTATAAAACTGACGAGTTAGTGACGAAGGCATGAGCATTATAATGTTTTTAAAATACTTTTCAAATCCACGTGAAATTAGCAACTCTAATTTTTGTCGCTATCAGTTTGTTTTTTCTTTTTTAAAAATTTGATCAGCATCAAACTTGTTTATTTTATAAGAATTGAAAACATATTTAAATATTATTTTATTTATAATTCAGGAAGTCAAGAATATTTCGTGTTCATCCTAAATATTTGACATGATTTTAAAATTGATGTTTGTCGAGTATTGTCACTACATGCTGTCTTCCAAGTCTACGATTTGGGACCTGTAGTGTAAGGGGGTGGCCGTTCAGGTGAAGATGAATAAAAAAGATGATAAGTTCGTAAGAGGAATAATGGGAGTTGATCGGGAAGGCTTGGGAGTTGATCGGGAAGGCTTGATAGCTGATCAGGAAGACTTGGAGCTGATCGGGAAGGCTTGGGAGTTGATCGAGAAGGTTTGGGGTTGATCGAGTTGCGGGTTAAGTAGATCGGTTAGAACTGGCAGAAGAACAACTGTTGGTGCAAATGGTGAAGGACCCTCCCGCTATTTATAGCCGCATAAAGCGGTTTTGAAGATGCATCACAACCGTTTATTATGATAAGATCTGACGATTGGAAATTTATGTCTTTTCATATTCGGTGTTACTGAAAAGACGTATTAATGTCAACCATCGATCTCATATTCATCGTAAGGTCCAGAATCCTGGATCCTTTAATCATGACTTAGCAAGACGAAAATATTAAACCCCTTCGCTTATTCCAACGCTTGGGGCTTGGGGGGCTTATGTATGGTAGAGAGACCAGTTGACTCTATCATGATCGGGAAGAGTGGTATCATGATNTTGACTCTATCATGATCGGGAAGAGTGGTATCATGATCGGGAACATGGGCAACAAGATCGGGTTGGAGCTTATGTATGGTAGAGAGACCAATTGACTCTATCATGATCGGGAAGAGTGGTATCATGATCGGGAACAGGGGCAACAAGATCGGGTTGGCTGACATCCTGGGCAGAATTAAAAGGAAGAAGTGAAAAGGTAGGTGGAAGCAGGTCCGAAAGTGTTGGCGAGATTCAAGGACATGTTAGCGACAGTTACGCTTAGTGAGCGAACTTCGCGAGATTGTGGGCTAGTGNACGCAGGTGGTTAGGGCCCATAACTTGTATAAATATAAGGGTAAGCAGTCAGGTAAAGGGATCTGAATTTATTCATTCTTGCCTTGATATTACTGTGACTCTGCTGACTTGAGCGTCGGAGTGCTAACTTGCAGGTCACAACCGTTCAGGCGTAAGAGTGAGATTATCTGAAGCGTTTCGTCAAGACAGTTCGACTTGTGTTCGGTCTTGAATCCTTCATCCGAAACATTTTGGCGCCCACCGTGGAGCCGAGCGACATCCCCTTTTAGCCACTAGGAGTCAGGCGAGCGCTCGGTCTCAGTATCACTACAATGAGAGCCATTTGTTGACCTCGATCGATGACCACAAAAAGTTTCACTACCAACATTAACCAACCGTTCAGGCGTAAGAGTGAGATTATCTGAAGCGTTTCGTCAAGACAGTTCGACTTGTGTTCGGTCTTGAATCCTTCCTTAAATTCAACATCAAAAACCCGCAATTAAATTTCATTACACAGGAAAATTATAAATCAAAATATTTAGGTAGAACTTGTAATGTTATATACAAAGCAAAATATAAAAAAACATTGAATATTTTCCAGCCATAATTATGGGTTAGTGTACGAAGAAGACTACTTCTACTTAGAAGATACCATTAACATAAGCTAATTAAACCCAAATATATTAATTATTTGTTAATAAATATTTTAGTAAATATTTATATTGTTGCACAATTAATTTTGAGACTTATTTTCTATATTTACTTCCATATTTTGATAAAAAATAAGTCCAAATTTATATTATCTCAGAAATAGTAAAATGGATCTAACTTGACCTATTTAGGTCATGCTCTATTATGGTGTGTAAAAAATGAATCAGGTTGGGTTGGTCTGCACATTTAAGAAGGGATTGAATTTTATAATCCAGGCAAGTTAACTATCAGGATGTCAAATTGGTTGGGCTGACAGGTTGGCAGGCTACAAGGCTTAAACGAGTTTATATCAGGCTACCGAAGGTTGTCAGGCTCATCTCGAATTATATTTAAATAATTTATCACTTATTTAAATATAACATTACTGATATCGGGATGAGACTGACTTGAGCGTTGTTTCCAATTATGTCAAGTTCCTTACATTTTTTTTTAATAATGTTGGACTAATCTACTGAATTGGGCGAGATAAGTTGTGTCGAACTACTGAATTGAAGAATTTATTTCAATCCAATTTTTTTATCCACCAAATTATCAAACTGATTTGTTGAACTTGACTCCTTTCGTCACCTTTATATTATATTTTTATAAAACAAACTTTTAATGAATGACAAGTACTCATTTTATTAATGAAAAATATCTGTAAAAAGTAATACATGAAAAATACTTATTTTATCCTCTTAGAAAAAATATTTATGGAAAACAATACATGAAAAATATTCATCTTACCCATAAACAAAGATACGTTAAAGATAATGCATTGAGAAATGCTTCCCATGAAAAAATATTACATAGAAAATATTCTTTTTATCCATGAAAAAAGAAAATCCATGAAAAATAATGCAATTTACCTTATTTTTGTAGTGATCTATTTTTGCAATGATCTTCATATAAGATCTCCAATATATACATTTATTGTAACACCCCGACAACTTACAGGGACTGTTGACTGCCCCCACAAGGCTTTTCAGTGTGCTTTGTCCTCACTCACACACTTTCCGAGAAAACTTCCCGGAAGGTCACCCATCCCATAAGCACGCTTAACCATAGAGTTCTTATGAGTTAGGCTACCGAAAAGCAAATGCATTTGTTTATATGAGTAGTCAAATCAATTCCTTTAAGCTATCCTTCAACTGTATAGTCCCATACCTATACAGTCTCCAGATCCCTTCCATTCTGGTGTATGTTCGATTTGTCCATGTGCCCCTTCCACTCGAAGCCTGCCAGGAGCCACTCCTTATCCGTGCCCCCTGCACCATGCTTCTTGCACCGGCAATCACTCTCCACCCTCGTCAGTGCCCGGGTGTCACATTTATAATTAACTTGAGTGTAGAAACAATAAATACATAATAGCACTTTAGAAGTCAAAAGTTTTTCCTAAATATTATTCTCTTTTGGATAATATGATAACTATTATGTGAACTGAGTTCATTGGTGGTGTGAATGAGTATTTTGCAACATTAACGCGTCTTGAAAATGACCCTTTTAAAATCCTTTGCTTCTATTGGGAAGTGAGAAAAAAATAAACCAATTTCATGAGAAAATTTTCATTTCAGCCATTGAATTTGGAACAACGAGTCACTTGAATTTTACAAAATATTTGCTTTGATTTTCACTTTATAAAAAATCATTTCATTATTTTGACATGTTTCTATTTAATTTAATTATTATATTGCTCTGCCGTATTATTTTCTTATATCCACCTGTAAAGAAATATAAGATTTTGTAATTAATATAAAATATTATTCAAAAATTAAAGTGCTTTATCGCTTACAAATATCCTTTTACATTAATGAAAATACGATAATAGAATAAGATAAGATGCACGTCACTTAATTAATAAAAAAACTTTTAAAAACAAGACCCACATGAAAAAATATAAAAAATTTAAATATCAAATAAATAAATAATTTTAATTGAAACATGGAAATTTATTTAAAAATTAAACCTAATTAAACCAATTCTAACGTCAAACTCTCCCTGGAGTTTGGATAACTTTTAAGTATGTGTCTTACCACTTGTGAGAATAAAAGTGATGAAATTAAGATAAACCTAGTGTCTGAATACATCATGTTTTGTATTTTTTTATAAAAAACTATGTCAGTGGTTGAAAATTCATGGGCACGTTGTGTATTATTGTGATATATTTTATTCATGAATGAAGATGGTAAAGTTATGGATTAAAGCTAGAAAAAAAAAGAAAAAGTACACTAAAAATATTTGATATTGTTTCTTTTTTATATTTTCAAATTAAGCAAGTTCAATAATGTTTATCTGAAATTCATTTCGATGTACTAGTTTATGCTCTACTTGATTGTAATTTAGTATATTGTAACAATAAATAAAGAGATTATTTTTTTTTTGTAATTATTATTTTTTGTGTAGATGTTTTCTTACTATTTTACCTATAAAACAGTAGTTGTTTCTATTGTGTTACTATGTATTATGTTTGAAAGAAAAGAAAAAAGGTAAAGAGGGAATAACTACTCCTTAAAGAAGTAATAAAAATTAATAACATTAAGAAACTGTTTTCTAATTGTCTTGATTGTCTTTTTATAATTAAAGTATTATGCGTTTTTTTTTTCTATTTTTTAAAATATGTAGCAAAAAAGTTTTAAACCGAAACTAGATAGTGATACGACAATTGACGTGTTTTGTATTATATCAATTGATATTATATTTATTATCATAAATATATTAATATTTTGATATTAAATTTATTAAATGCTATCATTATGATCAATAATTATATATAAAGTATTTTTTGTTTTAAATTTGAAACTTTATTACTTGTTTATTTTAAAAGAATGTTTTGGAGAATTAATGAAAAAAATGTATTTAAATTGTTCTTAATTTTGATTCCTAATTCATGTAAAACTATTAAAATGGAACAAGTTTTATTAAATTTACAAAATGTACATCTCAAAAAATAGTTGTGAAAATACAACCTCAGAATTAATTATTTGAGCCAAAAACTCATTCATTAAATTAGTCTATTTGTACTTCATCTATGAATTATGAACTTAAAGGTCATATGTACCTGCTTTAATATGTGATATACATAAATATGCATATTTATAATATATATGCAATTGTATAATTTGATATTTATACATATAGGGTAGTAATTGATTGAATAATTTTTTTAAGTAATTTTATATCTTATTTATTTTGAATATTCATTGAATACTTCGGTTCAGACCAAAAAATAAATAAATTATAAATATAAATTAATTCTTTTAAAGTACTTAATTCTTGTACTCACTTATATATTTACTTTTTATTTTTTATTTTTACTAACTTGAGTGTCATTTATTTTTACAAATGTATCTCCTCTCATCATCTTCAACAAACTTAATATTCAGTTATCAAAGTACAAATTTACCTTGCTATGTGAACCGTATTTTTTCAAAAATAATTAAAGTTACAAATTTATACACTCCAATTATTATTGTAAAATAAACTATAAATAATCAATTAATTCTTTTTAATATTGTCAACTTATTATTTTTTTCTCTTCCTTCTTTGTTAAAGCTAACAACCAAAGTATAAAAAAACAGACAAAATGTAAGAAATTGGCATAAAGATTTTTCTCCTAATATAAAAAAATGTACATATTTAAATTATTAGATATTTTTAAAATACCTTTATATCTAGTAGATATAAAGGTATATGTGTTGAATATTTTAACGTTTAACAATATGGTTACAATCTTATGCGGGTGTAAAAAAAGAACTCCATAAAAGTATAAATTATTTTATAGTAAAATTTCACCAAGTTTTCATATGCAATTGGAGAATGGAAGCTAGATTTTGACAAGAATAACGATACTGAGACAATATTTTTTTGACAACATTTGAACATCATATGTAATTGATCCAAAATTACTCCATAATCAATAATAATAATAATAATAATAATAATAATAAACACTATCATGGATCAATCACATAATAACACATAGATAATATTTAAATATTGTAAAAAAATATTATCTAATTATCAATATCCATTTGACAATATATACTATTAAAGGAGATTCTTTTGGTCGACAATAATTAGACAAACAAACACTGCATTTTCATAGATTGTAATTGAAAGAAAATTACAAACCAAACCGAAAGTAAAAAAACTAAGATTACAAACCACTTTCCTCTATCCATGACTCCAAAAACAGCAGCTAGAGGATAAGCTATAGAAACTACAGACAAAACCAAACCAACGTAACAACAAAAACAACAACCTTGTAACTTAAAGTCCCGATCCACCGTATTAAAAACAACAGCTTTCTCGGGATTTTATCACCAAACTTCATCACATCACACAGCATCTTCGATTTGTACGAGGAAAGACGTACGACAACGTTATAGAGGCAGCAGCAGTAGCAGCTTCAGTCTGCAATAAAAAAGGAACAGACACGAACGCTTTTTTTGTTTTTTGTTTTTAACTTAGTGATAATTTCTCTTACCACGATCGAGCACTAGAAACAAGTCTCATCATATCCCAGAATAAACCTTCAAATTGCATGATCGAGACAGATATTATAGTCTCTGTTATTTTAAAGTTCTTCTGATATTTTTGACTTTCCAAAAACCAATCGTTTTGTCTAAAAAAGTGAAAAAGATTGGGTTTTTGAAGGTGAAAGTATCGGAAGAAAGATAAAATTGGAGGGAAAGAATATCTTACTCGTCCAATTTCAGTGATTAATTTGAAAGTTTAACCGGAAATTGAGACTAGGAAGTGTCGGAGCCGTAATCACTCGGTGGTGGAGTCGATTTTGCAGAGGCACCACCATTGATGTCACCCTTGTTCTCTTCTTCCTTTGAGAAATTGCTTGCGACAAATTTGAACAAGCTGCTAAATATTTGAGCTTTGATCTGACCCCTTCTTCTTGGGGGAAAGCTTGGTTTTTGGTTATGAACTGTTGAATTATTTGTTGCCATTTTTCGTATCTGTAAGAAGAAAAACAAGAAAAAGAAGAAAGAATGATTAATGGAAAAGCCTCTATGCAGATAGAGATTAGAGAGAGAATGCACAGAGGTTGGAGAAGAAGCGAAAGGGGGAAGAAGAACTTTTAAGGATTGAGAATAGTTCAGATTTCTAAGCTTTGTTTGATCTGTTTTTATGGTACAAAAAAGTGTTATTTTAATACATTTTTTAATTACAATAAAGTGTAGAGTTCTTCTTATTATAAAGAGAAAGAAAATGTAGAAAAAGACACGTAAAACCATAATTACGTGGAAAGAGCGTTAAAGTGGTACTCACTCGGATACTTGCAAGTTGCAAGTTAGTTTAGAAATTTTGCGGTTTAATTTTGGACTATAGATTTTTTATTTTTATTTTTTATCTTTGGAAGATTTATTCAGTGTGATTTTTTAATTTTTTTTATTTTTTTATATTTTATTTAGAAAAAAAAATCAATGTGATTTTTTTTTTTTTATAAAAGTTAATGTTGAGGCAGTTTAAAATACATCAAGTATTAATGATTCTGAATTTTTCTAATCTTTTACTCTTTTTGTTTTTTTCCATAACCGTTTGAAGAAATTCAAAATCATGATTTTTGAAATAATGTCAACATTAATTTAATGAAACATATTTAATCAACTTGTTTTAAATGAAATAGAAACTAAATTAAAAATTACAAATAAAAAATAAAATCACATTAAATGAACTTCTTAAATATTAAAAAAAAAACTATTAAATATTTAGTTTTCATTAAAACCGACCAAAATAGTCGTTTCACACCCACATATGCCTAATTTATATACTTTCTAGATAGATTAGAGCACTAAGTTGTTCATATTTATGAGGTCAATGGTGCTTAATTTAACTTATTTTAAAGAAAGTATTTTTAATTGTGTTGGGAAATATTAAAAGATCTAAGAAAGAAAGATGTAATTTTATTATTTAATATGAAAGAAAAATAACTATTTTACTCGTTTCTTTTTTTTTTAATGCTAGCAATTTTTTTAAATAAATTGGAATACATTCTGTAAAGTGAGAAACAAGTTTTGGGATAAACACAAAATACGTCTTTTATGATCCAATTTTGTAATCTGCTAAAAAATATTTTACGTTTTCCTTTTTAAACAAAGCATACTTTTAATTATTTATTGTGAAAGCAAGCTCTCCAAGTACTTTTTAATAGCTTTCAGATTTAAAACACCAATAAATTTGCCAAAACCCTTTTATTTTAAATATTATATTCAACAAAAAGTAATTTATTTATTTATTATTTAATACAACCCTATTATAATATTTGAAATATCAAAATTATGTTTTCTCAAAATTTAAGACGATCCTTATCGACCAAATTGATTCAAGAGGTCATAGTATATTCCTTTTCCTCATATTATGGCGGCGCAATGATGTGGTGGGAGAAATTTCGCCTACATTTTCCATACAAATACCACCCACTTTCTTTTAGAGTTTTTATTTATTTATTTATTTAAATAGCATATTTGTATCAAATATTTACATAGTATAATTCATTTTTATATTATAATTTAGTTTTTGGATGCCCGAATTCTAAACCGTAATTAAAAGAAAATTAGTTAAAAAAGATTATAATTTTTTTCTTTTTCATTGAAAAACCAGAAGAGATTTTTGGTAAAACAATTATAAAAAATAATATAAAAAACTATATTATCTGTGTATATATTAAACACAGTATTTATCTCCATGAATTTTATATCCAAATATCTTATTTGAGTGGATATAATCTCTTTTCTATCATCTTAGATCAAAAAATAATATAAAAAATATATTATTGAATTTTATTTACAGTATCAAAAAATTTTTCATTCAAATTAGTTATTTAATCATTTTTCAGCCCTTTATGTTACTTTTGTTAATTTTATTATCGATTGTTTTTTCTATTATGACATGTATCCTATAATCTCAAGTATTGAATAAAGTTATATATTAGTAATTTTTTATTTGTACTGACATATATTGTATTATATAAGTTATATCAACAGTTATCATAAAAATAATTCAGAAAGCAAAGAGATTCTAAAATCATTTCAGATAATTAAACTAAAATTTGTAAATCATGAAGCATTTAGTTTGATAAATAAAAAGATCGATAATTAAAATAAAAATTAGTCATATATATTAAATATTTGAAATATATTTAAACCATTTTTGTATGGTAGATATGTATTTGTATCACTGATACAACTAATATTTCCTAAATAGGTGATATTTCGAACGAAATTTCTCCTTTTAAATGTTCTTTTATTCACAAAATTCAAAATTAATTTTTGTTTAGAATCAACTCACATACTTTTTTAGAAAACTTTCCGAAATGTCACTTATCCCATAATTACTCTAGGTTAAGCACGTTTAACCATGGAGTTCTTATGAGTTAGACTACCGAAAAGCAAATGCGTTTGTTGATATGAGTAGTCAAATCAATTCCTTTAAGCTATCCTTCAACTGTATAGTCTCATGCCTATACAGTCTCTAGATCTCTCTCATTCCGATGTATGTTCGATTCGTCCATGTACCCCTTCCACTGGAAGTCTGTCAGGAACCGCTCCTTGTCCGTACCCCTGCACCATGCCTCTTACACCGGCAATCATTTCCCGCCTTCGTTAGTGTCCAGATGTCACAAAAATTGTTGTCTTTTAGATTTTGGGTTTTTTTAATGTGTATATATGCTAAAAAAAAGTAAAATTATGTTAATTTAGACACAAATAAATTATTCAGTGAAGCAGGATTTAAGAGTTGACTTTTGGTTCCAAAATGTTATTTGTTCCAACTTTACAATCGCATTACGAGATAAGGTTCATTTACGTGTGCGATAAGTGAAAGCTGAGTTTTTAATTTAATTTGTGTTTAAAAAGAGAAAAGAAATAAGAAGTGTTGTTATGTATTAAAAATAAAGTTTATTCTATTATATATAAAAGAATTAGTTTTTCATTTTTTAAAGTTTATTTATTAACTTTGAAAAACTAAGATCATTAAGAAGTTTTTATAAAAGGTAGACTGTACATGGATAATCTTCAAAACATTAATATTATATTTAAAATATTTTAAAAAGTAGTTATAATTTAAAAATAAGTACTAAATGGTTTTCATATTTAAATGTAGTGACATTATTTAAAATTATCCTTTTCACATTTCTATTTGAACTTTTGTTAGTTTATATTACTTATATTAGTACATTAAAGGTGTTTACTTATTTTACTAAACTCTAATCATGTTTATGAAGTATGGTATTATAATAGTAGATAAAAATAAAAATGTTAACATGGAAAAATAAATAAATAAATTATTTAAATTATTTAAATGATATCAAACATTATTTTAATACTAAAAAATGTCATATTATTAAAAGTATTAAATAATTATAGTAAAAAAATGCAGGAACATTCGTTCCGACCTTAATTTGAAATAGCATCAAGTTTAGCAATTTCGTTAGTGTTAAAAAATATAACACTTATGACAAACTTGAACCTTCTACAGAGTACAAACTAAAGAGTACAAAGGACGTTAGAACAAAATTGATGTCGTGAGCACTTGCATGTTGTTTCCAAATCGACAAACATATAAACAAATATTAAAAATCGATATTTTAGCATACACAAATTATTTATATTTATTTGATATTATTTATTATTATTATTATTATTATTATTATTATTTTAAAATATAAAAAAGTATTTTTGTATAGGTTAAATACTTTTTTGGTTCCAGTTTTGGTTACAAATATTCAAAATGGTTCCCGTTTTATTTTCTGTTCAATGTAGTCCTAAAGAACGTAATTGTGTTTAATTTAGTCTTTTTTCTGTTCAATGTAGTCCTAAAGAACTTAATTTGTGTTCAATTTAGTCCTTTTTACAAATTCCGTGAACCACAAACAAGGACTAAATTGAACATAAATTATGTTCTTTAGGATTACATTGAATAGAAAAAGGACTAAATTGAACACAATTACATTCTTTATGACCATATTGAACAAAAAAATAAAATGGAGACCATTTCGAATATTTGTAACCAAAACTGGGACAAAAGAGGTATTTAACCTAATTATTTTATTTTTATAATATGTGTTTAATGAATATAAATGTGTTACTTTAAATAGTATTTTTATAAATTTGTTGCTGGTGATAGTCGAAACACTCAACTGGGAATAGACACGATAAGGAACTTTATAAGTTGATGACTCAGCTAGAAAGTGATAACTACAATATAAAACAGACACTTTCTAGTATTGTATATGTTCTTTGAGAAAATAAGGAGGGTGGCGTAAAAAAGTTGAAACAAATAAACAAAAAATAATATAGTACAAATTATAATGTTCTTTAATGAGAGTGACTTAGCCACAATTTCAGAAAGTGGTGGAGGCAGAGAAAGACGCGTGGAAACACTTATTTGTTTGTACTTCATCAGAATGATGAATTAAAAGCTGATTTTTTTTAAAAATAATTCAGCACTTAATATCTTGATTAAAATAAATAAATACGAAAAATAAACGGAAAAATAATAAAAATAAAGAATTAAGAATTTGCAATTGTTGCGTGATGTGTAAGCTGAAAAAGAAATTTAAAACTAAAGATTCAGTATAATTAGGTTGTAAGAAACACAACAAATACTATATGGACTGAATTTGACCATCTGAAATCTTTCATTGTGCCAATCATAGCCATTAGGCTTTTGATGTTGTGGTGGTTGCCTAATGTCGAGGTTCTTACCCCATGTTAGCATGGCCATGTTCTCATAAATGACGCAAAATGTCCCGAATGACAAACGCCACCATTGAAAAACAAGGAAGAGCAGTTCTACAAGTTAAATCAGATAGGAAAGAGAATAAAATTTTTGAAATAAAATTCTGGAATATATTTTTCAAAACTTAATTTATGTGTTCTCGAATAATTTTTTTAATGGAATTTTCGAAAATAGTCATCATGACCTGCTCTCACTAATAGGAAACTTGTTCTCTCTAATAGAACAATTTGAGTCGTCTTCCATCGCGATTTTTGACCTATTTTTTCAACTTATTCATGACTAACGAGTAAAATCATCAACACTATGTGCCCCGATACACTATACTCAGCACGAGCTGAAGTCATTTAGCAGAGACATCCACCTTCTCGCGCAGTGGGAAGTGACACTCGAATCACTGTCTCTAAACGAGAGTCCAACACATTCTTAATATAACGCAATACGAAAAGCTCACACATGATCGATGACAGTACAAGGAAATAACATAGCTTCATGTTCACATCATAGTTCTATACACAATCTCATTATCATGCATTCTCCCACAATCATAAAATTTATCTCACCATTATCAACTTGAAGAGTGCACGAAGCTCTCATAGGGTTGTAAGTTTTCGTCCGGTTTCAAAACAATATGCGAGTGTTCCTTGGTATTCGTTGCAATGTGATGCATTTATATGTGAGTTTCCTTGGTCTTGATTTTAAAAATATGAGCATTTTGTAACTGTACCCATTGTAATGGTGGAAGGAATAACACGTGCAGGTGCATGGTGGCTTAGTCAACAACAACTCAACTTCTTTGTTTTTCTCTTCTTTTTGAATAACTAAACATGTTCTCAATTTTTAACTTTTTCTCAACCAAATGGAGGAATTTAATTCTTAGGATCTTTTTGGTCTTTTGCTTTTGGACTTTCGACCTACTTTACCAAAGAGTAGTAATACAATGACACGTATCAGTTACATTCATATGACACAGTTCACGTAATTCTCTTCTTTAAAAACTGCATACTACTTGAGAATAAAAAAGGGAGAAATGTAAAATTCATTTTGTTCTTCTTTCGGTGGTGAATGAAAAAAACCATTTAGGTTAGTTTTGGAGGCTTTTATGTAGGCGCTGGTGAAAGTTTCCCTCATGGTGGTTGTCAATGTTCTGTGTCTGTGCTTCCCCTGATCATTTTTTAGGATTTTAGGTGGTTGGTTGTGTACATCTTCTCGGTTAGGTGGTTGGTTGTGCACATCTTCTCTCCCAATGGTTCGTTAGTAATTTTCGAGGGATTTGATACTTCATTAATTATTTGATAGCATAAATTAAAACATTAGGTGAGAAGTTAAAAGAGAAGTTAAGACTTTGTATATAATTTCCATAAGAAAAAAAAGTTATTTCTATGTGCTTATCTACTAATAAAAGGGCCATTCATTATAGGAGATAAGTATAAAGCAAATATTAGTTAAAAATGCACTTTGTCAAGAAGTATGGGATTTAATTTATTTTTTGTTCATATCTGTACATTTATATTTGTACTTTATTCATATATTTATATTCTGTTTTTATATTACTTTAAACAGTTTATATATATATCGAATCCAATATAACCCTTCTTTACTCATTATATTAGATTGAGATGCAAATTATGGAGGTATGTATGTGGTTGAAAAATGTTATGCAGGTTTGTTTGTGTTGCGAACAATTTATGCAAGTTTGTTTGGTTTGATAAGAAATACAAATGTTACTGAGATTTGTCTGGATCTTATCGAAGGCTACTGCCCTTTGGTAATTACCGAGTGTCTCATCTCTTCAGTAATTACCAAATGCTTTTACCCTTTGGTAATTACCAACGGCCTTTGTCCCTTCGGTAATTGTTAGCGACAAGAGTTTTACCGACAACTTCTTGGCAATCGTTAGGCCGTCAGTAAATACATTACCAACGACTTCTAATTGTTTTCGAAGGATTGTGACTGATGGTAATACCCTTCTCTTTTGTAGTTTTATATATATATATATATATATATATATATATATATATATATATATATATATATATATATATATATATAT